>NW_008580647.1:9493-39043 GCF_000691845.1 Merops nubicus | reverse complement strand
ACTCTTTCCACAAATACCCATAATTATCCTGATTGTGTATTTTGGACAGGAGCATGGCCTGCCCTATATCAAGGCACAAGAGAGAGTGTGAGATGGGATGCTTCTTATTTTTCTGCTGACATTTTGGATGTTTGTTCAGTTCCACCCTTGCAAAGGGACCACTTGGAACGGTGGAGTCAATTTTTTTTCCTGTATTGAATATTACTATCAATAAACCAGACCGTATTTTGCTAAGTGGCTTGTACCACTCAGCAGCCACCTTAAGTGATGTGAAAGGTCTTGTGATATGAAAGCAAACAAAATTTAGGACCTCCTTGTCTAAGACCATTTTGTTATTGCTCTTCTTTAAAATAATACATAAAAGGCAAATTTGTAACATTTTTACATGCAGGCAGTCTAAAACCTCATTTTTAGTGTTTCTCAATGACCTGAAATTGCCAAGAACCATGGGAAAATGCCAACAAATAAAAAAAAAAAAAAAATCACTTTCTCCTATCTTTCATAAATGGCAGGAGCTGTCCTCCCTCTCTGGAAGCAGTTGGATTCTGATATTCCTCAGGAACAGGATCTCATTTGGTAGACACATTTACTGTCTATGCTATTAAGTAAAAATACTTCTAAGCTGATTTCTAATTGTTTTAGCTTGTTTGTTCAAAGGTGCTTAACATTAGAAGTATTTTCTGAACAGGTTCTTTAGAGCTCTCTTACAGATGAGAATATGCCTTCCTAAAGAAAAAATAAACAGATATCAGAACTCCTCTTGAAACTTAAGTATTCCAAATTAACCTTTTGTTCTAGAAGAAACAAGTTATAGATATTATTAGATTCCAATCATCTTCTCACTAATAAAAGGGACAAAGGAGGATGTTTGTTCTGTATTGAATGGAGAGCTGTCCTCCCCAAAGGAGCCCAAAATCAACATTGCAGAGCCCTGACCTCCTCCTCTCCTAGGCAGAGGCACAAAAACCAGCCCACAGTGGGATTTAGTCCCTCTCACTTCAGTGACTCTTTCTATAGATACAATCAGCATTCAGACTGTGCCAGAAGAGTCCAGGAAGAAAAAAAGGTGTGAGAATCGTTATGCTTAGGAGTTATCAGCATCTCCAACAAGGGCAAATACTCTGTTGTAAAATGATCGTGTCAGTGCCCTATAATAAAGGGTTACAAATCCACAATAAGCACTCACTCCTCAGTCAGGGCTTTTGTATCATCCAGCATTTCTTCTGCAACTGCCTGGTCAGTGTTACCGTGTGTTTTACCTGCATTAAGCCCAAGTCATCTCATTCTCATCCAATTTCTTGAAACTTGGCTCTTTTTTATCCATATCACTTTCAGTAGAGATGAGATCTCTCAATCTGCACAGGTCAGGAGGAGCAGCAGCACCAAAATCTACATCATTTAGTTGCAGTATTCAATATACAAATATTTTTATAATTCTTTTTATCACTGTGTGTTTGCAGTTTCAAGAAAACCTTCATTTTTATTACACCTCCACTTCCTCTTGAAATGGAGCCTTGTGATACATAGCATGTTAAGGCAGTTAACTTCAAGTAATTTTTTTTCAGTTCATTTCACTTAGTAGTAAAAATCTTACAGCCAAACCTCCCTATTGATTGATATATGTGAGATTTCCCTTTAAGTCAATAATAGCCCTGAGCAAGAATCAGTGGCTCTTTGCTGTTATTTATACATAAAGAGTTTTATTGAGCTAAACTGGTGTTTGCAGTTTAGCCTCTCACAAGCCATAATATTTTTTTATTTTTTTTAGGGATTGTCCTTCTGAACTCTGTTGGAATCTACTGCAAACTAAATCAGACCAGAAAAACTTACAAGTGAATGATAATCATAATTCAGCATTTGCTGCTTCATAAGTTGATCTCACCATTCTAGCAGCAAAATTTCATATATGCTCTCAATTAGTTTTCAGTGGTCTAGCAACAATCAATATGCAAGTAACAATAAAATGACTGTATTAAAAAGAGCGCTGAATTCATGATGTGCCCAGCAGAAATCTATCAGGTTTGACTGGGTCCTAGGCACAGTTACTAATATCATTTCACACTATGCTGCACAGTTTCTCCCCAAGTTTGTAAATTGCTTCATAAGGCAATATTATATTGAAGGAAATAAACAGAGCTAAATCATTGAATAGATTATATATTCATTACTTAAGAATGTGTGTTTTGATTGTCAAAAAATATGATAAAAGCAGATACTCCTTACTTTGTCTTTCTGATAAACTCAGCATCTTTTTTGGTATATTGTTATTACTCTCTCAAAATCCTAGAATTAGAACTGTAAAAGAATAAATGGACTTGGAAGGATGTACAGCTCCCTATAAAATCCTTTGTTTTCAGGGATATTTCTCCCCTTTTTCCAGTCTAGATGACAGCGATCTGGAAGATTCATGTTTTAATCTGTAAGATTCCATATTTTTAAGGTCATGGTCTGATTTCACTTATCTCTCATTTTAAAATCAATTATCAGACTTTATTATGAGTAATAACGATCCACAATTAAAAACCTGCAAAATTTTTTCTATTACAAAGGTGGCGGCAGAATATCTCTAAGTGGGATCTTCTGATTTCCATAAGCAGTTGGGAACTGTGGACTTCTGTCTTAAATCTTCTGCAGATTGCAAGCATAGTCCTGTAAAGCTCATTTAGGGAAATGCTTAAGGAAGGTTTATTCTTTGTGAAGTCTCAGAGAAACAAGGGAGACTCTAAAGGAGAAGTCCTTGGACATTTAGGGTTCCATCACTGATGGTGTCAGCCTGGACTGCAGTCTTACTCTGGCCAAATGTCCTTTCAGAGCTACACTTTCTTGGCCAGTTCCTGCTGGCCAGTTGAACTCCTGATGTTGAGAGATGTTTGCTGAACTCCTGAAGCTGTCAGCACTAGAATGGATGTAAGAACTCACAGCAGTAAGTACAGAAATGTCTGGAAGAAGCTTTAGCAACAAGACCTGAGGCATTTCTTAGCTGCAGGCATTCCTCTCAGTGCTGGAGGCTCAGCTGAAGAGGAGGCACTGTGAAGATGTGGCAGTTACTATCAGCATTTAGGAGCCAAAAAACTCAGATACATGCCCACATCTGTGCTGAGAACAAGTGCAGTAAGTTTTGTATAAAAACCCACTCCCCCTCAGTCTGATGTGCACTTGCCACCTTCAAAAGCTCAAACCTCAATTTTACTGCGTGTTTAAAATATTTCAAAGAAATCACCACACTGTTGTAAATACTTTCAGACTTATGCCCAGAACAACTCTTTACTCTTAAAAGCTACTAAGGATGTAAAAATATTGCTGTTTATCTTCATCTCACAGACTACTCAATCTTAAAACCTATCTGGGCTGGTAGTACCAAGTATAATACTAATTTTTAAGATGGGTACAAAACCCATAATGGTTAAAAACCTGCCCTCGGGGGAATTCTTGCCTCCTCCTCTCAATGTTTACCGATTCTGTCAGTTTAAAACCTAAAAACATGAGGATTTCTCTTATACATCCTGATTTTCTGTAATAAATCTTGATCTTCTCATCATCCACATGAATATCATATAATCCCTTTTTTATCCTTCTAAGCTCTTGGTCTTAAAGTTATCTAGCAATAAAAAGCTCCAAAGGTTAATTACACCTGTGCAGTTACTATTTCTGTTCATTCAGTGTTACCTTCCCATTAAACTCCATGCTCCCACCTGAAAGCATAAGCAGGACTATTTGATAAACCTTCCTCACACTATTAGTTGCTGCATAGGACTCTACTATTCCTTTGTTTGGTATTTTTTAAATGTGGTTTGTTTGGGTTTGGGTTTTTTGTTTGTTTGGTTGGTTTGGTTTTTTTTAAATTATTCAAGCCATACTGTTGCCTCCTTTTATTTTCTCAGACATTTCCTATACCTGTGCATTCTTTAAATGCCATTTTGCCATGAGGTCTTAATGAAGCAGAGTGCCAAGAACTACATAAATGAAGGCACTATACATGACGAATGCAACATGCAGGAGCTTCTGCAGTATTTCCAAATTCTATAAAGTTAGTGTCATTGTTTGGAAGGCAATAAGGCAAAACAAGCATCATGTTCACTAAGCCATGATCTTGCTCCAAACCTCAAAGCTATTGTCCTCCTCCTCTTCTGTTCTATGCATTGCAAATAGAGTTTAGTACCTATCCATATCATCCTACTGGAGGGATCCTCAAATATGTGGCTGTTCACCCACTGGGGTTCAATTTAAATAATAAAGAAATTACAGTGCTTAAAATGACCAGTCCTCAAAGCCCAATTGAACTGCAGAAGAGGGAAGTACTGCATTAATTTACCACCATGGAAGAAAAGCTTGATGATTTATACTATTGTGTTATAATAAATAGTGCAAAGTGGTCAACTCCTACAAATAATATATAGATGAAATTTATAACATGGTGTAACTTCAATGAAATTATCCCCATGTTTCCTTTTTAGCAATAAAATAGGCAAGGAGGTTGTGCCACGTTATATTATAACATTAAAGAAAATTATTTCATATTTTGATTTGTAAATGAACTGAAAGCTCTGATCCTTCCATTCCGAGTTTACGCTAGAACAATAACATTCTTGTGGCATTATAACCTCTGCCATTGCTGGTCAAATAATGTAGTAGTGGAAAAAAAAAAAACAGCCTGAAATGGTGTGTCCACAGCTGCATTACAGCAGAGTGAGTACACCAAGGGGAACATGGGCCACTCTAAACTCCTACTCTCTGCACTTTATGGTCTGGTTGTGTTAAAGGAAACACCATTGCAGGGAGAGAACGGACCTGCAGCATTTCAACAAAGGAATAGCTCGGAATAATTGCAACTATTGCAGGATTTCACAGCCAATATATATTTGGTCCAGAGTCATGGAAACCTAGCAAGGTAGAAAACAAAATCTGTCTTACCTAAGTTGCTTTTAAGGCCTGGCTTAGTGTGGGTTCTCCTGCTACTATTTTTTCTCAGAGAATTTTTACCCTTCAATGCATTCTTTATGCCTACTAATGTGGAAGTAGTTAATTACTTAATAAATAAACCAGATTAATAAATTCAGGTAGTAGACAACATTTTCAAGCTTTGCCAGTACTCTCTACATGTTTTTAGTATAATTGTGCCTGCTGAGAGAAGACAGACAGGAGGTTGTGCGGCTGACTTGGAAATAGTTACCTAGATAGAAAATTATCTTGAATAGTTCAAATATTTAAGTTGTTGAAGCTTCAAGTTAAAAGAGATGGAGGAAAAAAACCTAAGTTATTTATTCGGGGTGTATTAAACTGTGAGAACTTAATAACCAACATGGAGCTCCTGCTCATCTCATTTATACAAGGTTACAACTGAGGGACAGGGGAGCATCCTGCCCTGTTCAGCCCCAAACATGTCACCAAGCTCAGCATTTTCTACAGGCAGCTTCTGCCTGTGGAAAGTGGTTGTTTGGGGCCTCACTTTGAAGTGTTTAACCCTGGCAGGTATTAAGGTACCCTAGTCTTCTCAGCAAGCATTTGTCATTAGGTGGGCAGAAAACTACCACGTCTCTGAGATAGACGGTTGTGTTGTATAGAAGTATTCCGATTTATGTATTAAAAAATTATAAAGATTAATTCCTTGTTTAAAATGAACAACCAAATATATTTCAGTGTGATTAGGCATGTATATTCTCAATAAAGGTATGGCTGAGACAGCAGACAGGGTATTCCCAGTTATAAATACTGTATTTCACATTCTCTTCTAGGGTAAATCCCAGCAGTTCCTGCTGTGAATGCTTGGAAGCACCTTCTAAAACACTTAATGAAACACAGGTACTCTGTTCTGTCCACCAAAATGTGTCTGTGGACTAATAAAGACCTAAAGATTGCAGCTGGGGCTGACAGACTCCAAAAATCCAGACTTTAAGAACTGAGATCATCTCCTTTTTCAATTCATCTGGTGTAAGCAAATATAACTAAAAGATGAAGATGCCCGAGACCTGTCTGTGTTAACTTCTCAGACCTAAGATCCACTCTTAATGTAACAAGCCAATTAAGGAAAATTATCAGAATTATACCATGTTTCAGTATTTAGACTGTATAAACCCAAAGAGATAAACTGCAGCACAAGGCATTTTGTATTGCCTAAGAGATTATTTAGGCATTAGTAATTGATGGCCTGGAAGAGAAGAGGCTGCACCTACTGATTTCACACAGCAGGATTTTCTTCCCAAGACAGAAGAGTCAGAAATTGCATTCAAAACCCCCAGGGAAGGTGATATGTTTTCCCCCCCAGTTCTTTCACTCATGTTGTGTATCATTTCAGCTCCACTGATCCCAAGTCCTACAGCACATATTACTCCTCGTGAAAGACAGTTTTAAAATATGAAATAATAAAGTCAGTGACATGCCAAAACAATCCTCAGCTGCTGATGTGGCAGTCAGTAGCATCGTGCAGTTGCAAATCAGATAACTTCAGCAGAGGTCTTGGACTCACTGGTGCAGAATCTTTCACTAAACATGAGTATTAAACCAGCATAATAACTTACTTAATTCTTTTATATTTTTTCTTTAAAGCTCTGACTTTCAATATTTATCTGTCCAACTTTAGTCTTACTCTCTACTGTTTAGATACATTCCCCCTTGTATCCAGTTTTTATGGTTTTTGACTAGTTAGTGCTCCAATAGCTGTGTAATCAATATTTAAATGACCATTAGCCGTGTATTGCAGCAAGAAGTTCAGGCATTTGATACATTCATTATGTTGACACATTATTGTTAAGTTAAACAGAGGATATCCTCAATTTTCTAGAGTATAACTCTCTTGAATATTAAAATAATATATTACTCCCAAACAACCTGAAAGAATGTGCTCATCTCTTCCCACTTCACTTTTCAGTGGATAAGACATGTATGATGCTCCCATGCTAAAGCAAATTGAGAGCACATGAAAGTTAGCTAAATGTGGCTAACAGAGCAGAGGTATTATCTAGTAGTTCTGTAAAGAACAGAAATGCTTCTAAAATATTACAAAATAGCTTTTAAAAGAAAAGGAAACTCATGTCATTTGTTTCCCCGGCACTTTCATTCACATTAGTTTTAAATTATGTTTAATTCTGAGCTTTTCATCACTGCCACCTTGAAGACAGTGTACAGAATAGTTACAGCCTGTCTCTGGAGGGATTGAAAGGAATCAAATCCCTCAGTGTTCCCATATTCATCTATTACTCTTCTGGATCACCTTAAAACACAGGCTGAACACTTTTCCTCCTGGGACACACACTTGAAAGGCTTCCTGCACTGTTTTCACCTACTCAGAAAAAGATGCATTCAGTCAGTCTTCAAGAAGGAAGTTGCAACCATTTTTGTGTCCTGAAGGTGTTCATGTGGGACAAAAGTAATTTATATTTCAATTTAGTTTACCTACTCAGCTTCCTTGCATGATACATTTGAGAGGAAATCAGGAAGCAGAACGTAGAGTTACAAGTCTTTCCTTTTCCTGAGTTTCAAAGAAAATTAGCAGAAATTTAGAGCCTGAGGAATTGAGAACAGAAATTACTACAACATGAGTAAGGAAAAAAAAACCAAAGCTACCTAAATCAAAATTTATAGCAACTAATCCATAGCTAGTCCATGCACTTGTCTTTGCCAAGAAGTATTCAGTATTTCCTCATTTATAATACATGCATTTGCTGAAAGGTTTTTGATGCCACCTGGATGAAGCTCTACACAGAAGGAGCTCAGACAGTGAAGCACAGTATGTCAGTATTGCCAAGTCAGTACCTTCTGGTAATCATCTCAACTTTTCCAAAAGAAACATGATTGAAAAGGGTTTTTAGTGGTTTGGTCAGGTTTTTTGGTGCTTTTTTTGTGTTTTTGTTTGTTTGGTTGTTGTTGTTGTTTTTTTTTTTTTTTTTTTTTTTTTTTAGATAAGTTCCCATGCCATGGTTACAATGCAAAGATTTGATGATGGCAAGTCAACTTTTCCATGTATAGAAAGCAGACTTTTCAATGTATATTTTAGTCCAAATGGTGGTTGCTGCAGAAATTTAGTAGAATAGGAAGTAATAACAAAGTCCTTTTCAAATCTACCCATACAAATCTACCATCAGGTAAGATCATGTAGCCCACAGGTCATATCACTACTGTTCCTAATCCCTCCCTGAATTTGATCATATTATGTGTTCTTTCTGAACTCAAATCAAAATTTTGTGGGTGGAGACAGAAAAAAAGCAAGAGAGGTTATCTGAATTGAGTGTGTAACCAGTTAAACCTTAAGCGATTTCAGTTTAGCCTTTTAAATCCACCATCTCTAGCCACTTTAGAATTAAGATTAGTGATGCCTTGCAAAAGAGAGTACCTAACAAACTCCAAATTGAGCAGCACTGTATTTCTGCTTCTTGTTGAGACTAGAGCTCAGGCAGCTTTCATTGGTCATTCACTGCACTCACAGTAAATCTTGGAGTATAGTCCATATATTGTGTGGCATAGATTGCACCAGAGCCGATAATTGTCCCTTCACACATGGCAGCTCAAAGTTTTGAGGAGTGTTCATTTAACAGAGCAACGTCCTGCTGACAGCCATATATTCCTTGTAAACAGTGTGGAAAAAAGATGGAATATTTGTTTAGCCAGTATTTTCTTTTAACAGCTCAAACCAGAAAACACACGTTGCTGATTAGTTGGTAAGATTCTTTGGGGGAAAAAAAAAAAAAGCTCTCTCCCTGACCACAGAAGTACAAGGAAAACTACATTAATTCCTCCTGAAGAACAAACAATAAATAAAGCTTTCAGCTGTCTTAGGTGTGGCTATAAGATGGTGCCTGTTCCTTCCATGCATTTGCTTGGTCACCCCATCACATACAGTGCATCCTCAGCCAGCATAAATAAACCTGGCATATGCCAATATAAGAAAATGCCTGATAGGCTGAATGTCAATAATAGAGAACATCAAGATATGATAAATGCAAGTTTGTCTTCAGGACAAGATATTCTTCACACAAGCACTGCCTGGGGTAAGTGGGAAGTCCCTGGGATTGCCTGTGGTGCCCTGGCTGCAGCAGGTCCCACCTATAGATGGCAAACAGCATGTGAGCTGCCCAGTCTAAGGGGGTTTGTTCTGCCCAGTTCACCCTCCTCTCTTTGCAGATCAAGCACTAAGCAGCAGCCATGCCTTTACTGTAGCTCATTCTTTGTCCTTTCCTAAGGAGTTTCGGTCTGAGCGTGATAATTGGAATATCTTTGTGCTGCTCCTGCAGCCCAAGTCAGAAAAAGCAGAGAAAAGGATGACTGTGCTTCCTTTGTAGCTGTGCAATCTCAAAGCAGCAGAATTTGGAGGCCTTATGCCTTGACAAGAAAGAAATGTGCATTTTATTGCTGAAGGAAATTCTCCAGGAATCAAAGGCAGCATCTTCCTTGTCGAGAAATTACCCTCTGCCTCTGCCTCACTCAATGCCGCTGCTGGGCTCCAGTTTACTCAGAGGCAAAAGTTGAACCATGAAATCATTTAAGTGTCTTTATAAGAACTAAATATCGGTGGGTCTGAAAAGGGAAGAGGACAAATTAAATACTTTTTTATTAAAGAGAGGGGATTAGATTTTCAAAAGCTTGCTAAAAAGAAAGAAACCCTTCAAAGGCAATTTACATGTTGAAACAGATTTTTCACATCAGTACTCCAATGCAAGAGTTTCAAAAAAATCAAAACTTTGCAACAGCCTCAAAGCCAATTAAAACAAACAAACAAAAAAACCCCAACAAACGAAAAAAAAAAAAACCACCTGTGTGAGTTGTTTACGTTCCCTGTGGCACAAGTAGAAGAGAGCAAGTTATAGACCTTAAATTTTCTTTCAGTTCCCATAGGCTATATTGAGACAAAAAGTATCCTCGTAACAAAACTTACTTGTTGTATGACAGGAGAACAGAGAAAAATAGGCTTTCATCTCTTGGTTCCAGCAGTGGGATTGGAAGGAGAGGGGGAAACAAGCACAACCCCACAAATATTTAGGTTCCTCATTCTCTTATCTAACACAGATAGACTGAAAGACTCCAAATCAACCCACACCAAAACTGTGATGCCACCAGGAGAAAAAAGGCTGATGCTACTGCTCTTCCTGCTTTTATAAACCCCAGCAGCTGCTTCCACCCAAATGCTTTGCCTTCCCTAACCATTCTTAGCCTCCCAGTCCCTGCATTTGCTTCATTAAGACTAACTCAGACTCTTGGGTTGATTGTGAGGATTGTGTATCTGCTCTGGGTTACCATCAGGCTCTGCTGCCTACATGGTGCAGGTCATCTGAGGGGCTCTGGGGATAAAGCAGGACACATAGAACCATAGAATGGCTTGGGTTGGAAGGGGCCATAAAGTCCATCTAGTTTCAAGTCCCCTGCCATGGGCAGGGACACCTCCCACTAGACCAAGTTGCTCAAAGCCCCATCTAACCTGGCCTTGAACATATCCAAAGAGGGGGCACCCATGACTAGGCTCTACCCGCTGCCCAGAAGGCTTCTAAGTATCCAAAACATCAGAACCTAATAGTCTTGGAGCCTGACATCCTTTGCAAAGTGCTGCTTTCATTGGAGCCAGGAACCTCGGTTTACAATCCATTATATGCAATGCCCTGGGTAGGAAAAGCAGCAACCTGCAGACAGATTTGCCTTTTGCACTGTTTTTGACATTAAAAGCAACAAACATCTAGCACTTGCAGCCCCAAAACTGCGTAAGCCAGTTGTTTTCTTTGCCACAGCCAGCACAACACATTTCCCCCTTAATTAAGTTCTCAGACCCAGCCTGAGCTCAGGCTGGCACCTCACCTTACAGCACACCATGGGCTGAGAGCCAGCTTGGCAACAGTCCCCTGGATTTCCACTTCCCCTGGCCACACACTCAGCTGCAGGAATGGTAATTTAAGCAAGGGGGAAACTAAAGGGTAGTGTTTCATTCCCAAATTTACTATTTCAGCAGGTTTCAGTGAAGGTTTGTTGAAGTTAGGGGTAGCTGGAGAATACATGTTAAGAGAATATGCAGTCTCAGATTTGCTCCTTCCATACAAATGACAATAAAATCCAATATAAATTACAAGAGACAAAGTATGAACCTCAGTTTTGTTTTCCTTTGTTCAAAATGCACAGTTTTCCAGAGTTTTCTGAGCAGCATTTCAATCTCTGCACATCACACAGCAAGATTTTCAGTGCTTGGAGATATCAAAGACATGCAAGGTGGACCTCATTGAAATCAAATGGATTGGCATTTTCTAATTTCTGGTGCTTTCATTTTCAGCATCTTGCTAAGCCCTTGAGCTGGCTGTTCTGAGTACACAGGTTTCAACAATTAGTTTGCTTTGAGATGCCTTGATTTGGCCATGCAGAAAGGGCAGCAACTCAAATTCAAGAGGTGCTTTAGAAAACAGAGAGAGCAGTGGGTTCATGGTGTAAGTTGCTTTGGCTGATTTTCAAAACGTTTCCTCTTTTTGTGATTCCCATAATTCACAAGAGATTTAGACAGAGCTACAGGAGTTAAAATCTCAAGAATAAAAGACATTGCTCTAGTTTCTAGATGTGCTCTAGGGACTGCTTGTATTTACTCTGGGATCTTGGTTTCGTGATCCAGACGTGTTCTGAGTGCCATGGCCAGTTTCTAAAGACTTAAAGTTACAACACTGGATTACCGAGTCTTGCGTCATTACTGCAGAAATCATGAACTTCAGCTTAATTAGTCTTTATGAAGCCCATTAGCACCAGTTGTACGATGCATTTAGGCAATTTTTGTCCTGCACTCTTCTGTTTGCAAAGAAAGCTGACATGTAAGGAACTGTTTGCTGAAAGCTTCATGCTCAATCTATCTAGTGAGATTATTCATGGAATCATAGCATCAGTTTGGTTTGAAGAGACATCTGAGATCAAGGCAAACCATCCCCCAGCACCGCCAGGTCCCCACTAACCCATGTCCCTTAGGACCACGTCTCTACGGCTTGGAAACCCCTCCAGGGGTGGGGACTCCACCACTGCCCTGGGCAGCCTGGCACAGCCCTGGACAACCGTTGCAGGGAAGAGTTTGGTTTTTTTTTTCTCATTTCCAGCCTCCCCTGGCACAACTTGAGGCTGCTTCCTCTTGTCCTATTGTTTGTTCCTTGGATGAAGAGATTGATGCCCACTTTGCTCCAACCTCCTTTCAGGGACCCAGAAGGTCTCCCCTGAGCCTCCTTTTCTCCAGGCTGAGCACCCCCAGGTCCCTCATCTGCTCCTCAAAAGATATGCTCCACACCTTTCTCCAGCTTCTCATTCCCATTACAACAATGCTATTGGTGTGGCTTTCTGGAGATTGGGTAAGTGACAGTATGACGATTTTGATGTCCACACAGCCATTTTACTGATGTGGGAAACCGTCTTCTTCTACTGGAAACTCCACCTTTACTTTGATCAGTAGTATAGCTTAGCTACTACATTATATTTTTAAACAGTAGACAATAGTATAAATGCTTCTTTTTTTTGTTTGTTTGGTTTTTTTTTTGTTTAAATCAGAGAAACATAGAGGTAGAAAAAAAAAAAAATACTACAGAATAATCCTCCTGTATTACAAATATTGCTGGAAGAGACAAACTAGTGGAAATGAAAGTGGTTTTGTTTTGTTGGTTTTTAGGAAAATAGAATAAGATCTTTCCACAATATTCAGACCTCTCCTTGGAAAAACTGCAGTGTGGCCTCCTCAGTTGTGTTGCCACTTTCATTGCCGTGGCTGGATCACTGGATGCAAAAGCAGATGCACATGTGCCTTTAGTGAACTGTGCAGTTGAGCTTCTGTAGGGTTGCTCCTCCAAAGAATGGTTAAACATTTCTTTAACCTGAGAGCTTGGCAGGTTCTGTGAGGAAACTGCAGAGCACTGGCATGGCCAAACCAGTTTCCATGTGATCCAGGAACATCTTGTTGACTAATTTCATTTTACATTGGTAGCAGAAACAATCTATCTAGAGCTGGAAACAAGTAATTTCCTATGCAGGGAGCATTGAATTGCTCTTCAACAATTACCTGAATTAATCTACCAGAAACTGTTTTGTTGTAGCACATAAAACCTGTGGGAATATTGTGTTTTGGTGCAGGCAAGGGGTGCCTGGCTGCAGGGCAGGTGGGGGAGGTGGTTCAGGAGCAGCCTAGGCTGCAGCCACGTGCACTGGCATGTGTTGGTGGGACTGAGAGGTCTCCAGTAGTGAGGTGGCATGGGTGGAGATCAAGGTTCTCCAGCAAGTCAAGAGGCTGCTGAGGTTTTGTTAAGCCAAATTGGATGAGCAACATCTTGACATCTCCAGCTGCCAGGTAGAGCCGTGCC
The DNA here is from genome assembly GCF_000691845.1 of Merops nubicus. Taxonomy (NCBI): domain Eukaryota; kingdom Metazoa; phylum Chordata; class Aves; order Coraciiformes; family Meropidae; genus Merops; species Merops nubicus. The sequence continues at coordinate 25,757 of NW_008580647.1, read as the reverse complement.
CTCCAGCATTTCCCCAGGAGCTGATGGCAGCATCAGGGTTTACAAACAAACCAAACAAGGATGGCTTCTTGTGACTGGGAGCTGACCATTTGCATTCCCTACCACATTTCACGTCTCATCGTGTCACTTTTGCCTTTCTTCCCCTCCACTGGTATGATTTCTGACCCCTGTCCTTTCAGGATATTGAATGGCACCTCCTGAACTCCACCCTTTCCCTTAGTCACAACACTTGGGCAAACACATTCCTTTACTGGGGTTAAAAAGCAGCAACAGTGATCGACCCTGATTCTGCTCTAAATCCCACCATTTCCTCGCAGCTGAGGCTGGGAGCCTGGGGCAAATGGTTTCTGTTTTGTTTAGGGAGCAAAGCAGATAATAGAAGTCGAATAGAAGCTGTACAAAGCTAAGCTTTGCTAAGCTTGTACCAAGCTGTACATATTTTACGTGCTGCTGCTCTACAGTTAGTAATTAGTATTCGTTCATTCCCTGCATTTTTCTTTTGCCACTGTGTTCTCATTTGGTTGTACTGTTCTGTCTACACTCCTCCTGAAACAACAGTTCTGTTTACCTAAAACTTGAAAATCTATTGCACTAATACACTCATCTCTGTATTATATCTCTCTTTTCAATTCTTAATTGCTGCTGCCTTTGTCATTCTAATTCTTCTGTGCTACTATTTCCCACGTAATTACCTCCACATAACTCTTCCACTTCTTATCACTTACCGTGAGGATACAAACACAGCACAACTGTTCTTCCGCAGCTGTATCAACCTGGCACCTTCAGGGAGATTTGAGGCCATGTGGAAAAAAGTCAAAAAAAAGAAATACACGTGTTTTTAATTTTCATTGCCCAGTTGTTGTAGATAAACAGCAATTTCCCCAAATGATTGTTTTGGAGAGCAGTAAAACCTTGTCTCTAATTTTTTCCAAGTGGGAAAAAAGGGAGAATTTTGGTCTCGTCTATCACATTATATTTATGTTGTAACAGCAAAAACCTGTGGAGATGGACAAGGGGCAATGGGCACAAACTGCAACCCCGGTAGATCCACCTAAACATAAGGAGAAAAGTCTTTGCTGTGAGGGTGGCAGAGCCTGGAGCAGGCTGCCCAGAGAAGTTGTGGAGCCTCCTTCTCTGGAGAGATGCCATCCTGGATGCCATCCTGGGCACCCTGCTGTGGGTGATCCTGCTGGAGCAGGGGGATTGGACAAGATGATCTCCAGAGGTCCCTTCCAGCTCCTACCATGATGTGATGCTGTGGTTGTGCTGGGAGTACTACCCATGCCACACAATAGGAGGACCAAGGAAAGCTGTCCTCCTCCTTTGAGGATCATACCCTCTACCAAAACTCCTCAGGTCTCTGCTTGTTGATATACTTCTGCACAACCAAAAATTAAAATTAAGAGGAGAGCTGCCACTACACTTCACCCACCAGAGCAGCACAGTGTTACCTGTATTTTCTAATGCTCATCCTTCTGCTCAAGGCAAGGAGAGCTACTGGATCCAACCAGGCTGATCAAGACCACGTCTTAAAAAACCTCATGCGATGGAGATGACATAGCTCCTTGGGTCAGTGGGTACTAGACTCTGCCACAGGGCAGGGACAGTCCAAACTGTTTCTTCAAGAGGAAAGGAGAACACTCAATGTGAAACAAGAGTCACAGTTTGCATGGGTAACTCCAAAATGAACCAACAAATTAGCTCCCAGGATCTTCAGACTATCAGTGCTTTAAAAAATAATATTTTTAGCCCTGAAGTCCAAAGTAGATTTAGGCAGAATTCACACACCTAAATCTACAAGCCAAACCCTGAAAAACTCTGCTCAGCTGCATTACCATGGAAACAACAGGATTCTTGTGAAGTCCATACCCTTTGTAGCGAGGGGGCTGTTTGCACCTCCTGGACAGGAGTCTGGTGTTGGAGGAGGATTCAGGTAGAAAACAGCAATCACAAACCTAAGCATTAGTCCAAGATTCCCAGGGTACAGTTAGATTTATTGCACCAACTTGCCAATGGAGTTATCTGCATTTAACCTTCGTTTCTTCCGTAACCACAATTCCCCAGGCAGGACGTTTCTAACAGGAGCTTCATTGTCATTCTCCATCAGCGTTACAATAAACAGGCCTCCTAATCAGCATTCCCTCGGTGCCAAGCCCAAAAGCAATCTGCTCAAGAAGATGTGATGAAACCAGACCAGATCAATACCAAAAAGTTTTCACAAACTCGATCTGGCAAGGTTAGCATGGATAATATTGATAGATAAAGACCCAACTCTATTGCACGTGGCAACACAATGAAAAGAAGAGTGTGTAGTCGTGTGGCATTTTAAGTTTTATAGTTGTGGACTTAATATGTAGGGATATGATGTAATTTTCCCTAATAAAAATAATAAGGATTAAAATGTACTACAGTTATTACAGGTCTTAAGGATAAATTATCAAAATGATGAAATATCTACTCTACTTTTTCAGGCATAATCATTGCCTTACTACATAAATCTTTTTTTGCTCTTTTGAAATACTTCTCTTTGGAAGCAATTTCAGTTTTTGGATTGTTAGTCAGAGGCAGGAAGGGAGCAGGGGCCAGGTTGATGCAGGGGAAGAAGGAGGTTATGGGATATCAGGAACCAGAGGGTGCACTGGGCTCCTTCCACTCCACCACAGCTTTGCTGCTGTCCTGGGGAAGAGGATAAAGTTTGCAGATGGATTATAAATGTGTCCTATTCAAGTAAATCCTGGAATTAAATTGCTTTACAAGCTGTGAGTTTAATACCAAATGTAGATGAAGGATTCCACATTATAAAACCAGGCAGTTATTTTGTTTTATATATATATATATGGGAAATAAAATTTCTCAGGTATCACTAAAAGTCTTAAAAATTTGTATTACTTCCTTATGTCTTTCCTCAGTTGATGGATTTTTATATAAAAGAAATAATTTGTAGCATGGAAAGACTCAAGACTAGTCACTGTGTTGCCCTGCCATGGTCACATCAGTGATACCAGAATGAAATCCTCACAAACAGGAAAGAGAGGAGAGAAACAGCCCTGAGGAAGCTGGTTTGTTTGTCTGGGTTTTTTTATATCTCTTTCCTCTTTTACTAGTCAATATATGATACTAATTCTGATTGATTTCTATCAATAGGAGCAAGCTGTGGTCTTATTTATTCTTTTTAATTTTATCTTTCAATGAGAAAAGAGCTCAAAGTAATAAAGGTATTCTCACCACTGGCTTCTCTTCACAGCACCCAGACATTCCTGTGGCACAGACCTGGGTGTGGAATGCAGCCTCTGTGCCTCCAAAGAGCCCGTGGTAATAAAACCCAGTTACAGTTTGCAGAAATCAGAGGGTTTGTTTTTCTTCAAAGCAAAAGCTGACTTTTAAACATTATGTTTGTTTGTTTATTTCTCAGAAGAGTTACAATGTCTCTGATAATGTCATCTAGGTGATGATTTTTTTGGTTTGCTTAAAAAAAAACCTAACTCCTTTCACCTTGTGATGAAAGAAACTGCTGTGAGGATATACTGGGAGAAACCTTTCTTTTTTTTCCCCATCTTCCTCTGGAAATGTCAGAGCAAAATCAAGTAGAGTGTGAGAGCTACAGACAGTGTGGGATGTTCCTGCTAATATTACCCTGGCCTTGATCTTCCCCTCCCAAATCTCAGGATAACTCCATTCTCTGTGTGTGTGTATTTATATATTATATATATATGTATATATTCATGCAGTGTGGGCGAGGTCCTGTTTTCTCATATCAGAAGAATTTCAGCAAAATATTAGTGAATGTTGTGTATCAACTTTAGAAACAGGACCTTTATGACTATGATCTGGATGTAACCTTCAAATGCTTGAATCTCTCAAGTCTGGCCTAGAGAAAGTGTTCTGTGAGCGACCACTAATGCATATCTACAGCTGTCAAGCTGAAGCAGGACAAAAGTGTTCAGAAAACATTGTTCTCATCCTTTAAGAGATAAAAAAAAAAAAACTCCAGACTGAGGGAAAGCAGATTCACCACTGGAAAAAAAAACAAACAAAAAAAAAAAAAAAAAAAAAACCCAAGGAGGAACAGCATGGCCACTGTCAAGTGCATTTTTAACATTTGCCAGAACATTTTCCAGGCTCCATCATATTTTCTGGTGCCCAAATAGATGCAAGCAAATAAAAAGATACATTTTCACTCCATAAACTTCAAAGATGACAAATTCTCAGGCGACAATAATGCCTCGCTCTCTCTGATAAGCCACGAGAAAACACGTGTTTTTAACTGTTTGGGATTTATCCTATATAAATCAGGACCAGAGACTGAGAGTGACAGCTCTTGTGGAAATCATCCTGTCTGCTCCCAGTAACGAGGCTGGGCAGCAAGGCTTCAATGCTCTAAATACCTCAACAACAGCTACCTGAACCTGGGTCTTTAAAGGATATTTGTTTTTGGTACCTATCTGACCAATGCCTAAATTTGATTTCATGCAAATATTTTGGAGCAGATTAGTAGACAGCAAACCCAAACTGGCATGCTAATGATTTTGGGTTGCATGTACAGAAGATGAAAACTCATTCAATCCAAAGCAAAGTGTCAGCTTTAATAAAGTAATGTCATGTTGAACCTCCCCCGTAGCTGGCCTATACTGACATGAAAAATTATAATGGTGGAAATGCAGATCTTTGCAGATATAAATAGCTTGAGCTTGAGACTGTGTTTTAGAAAATTTCCAACCAGAGTGGAGGAAAACTGTAAACATCTATTAAGTAGCTGCAGTGAAGGATATTATTGCCACCTATTGACAACAGAACCGCATAAAATAACACAGTCTGTTGGTTTCCATTGAATTGAAATTCCTCCCTGGTAGCTTTACAACAGGCTGTTCCTATTGGATTTGATAGCAGAGGATCCAGGAATTGTGAATTGCATAAATGTCTGGATTTAATGACTACGACCCTATTTTTCTAAAAAGACAAACCCTCAGAGAGGTGGTCTAAGAGTAATTCAACACCCTGTCAAACCAGGGCTGGCATTCATGGGCCAGAGCATGTTGTGCCACCAACACCCAGAGGGATGGAGCAGATGCAGAGGAGGAGGGGGACTGTCAGAAGTCCATGTAGTGATGGAGTGAATGTTGTCATCTGCTCGTGGGAGCGAGTGTATTTCTCCTCTGGGACTTGTCCACAGCTCTCCAGCTGGACGGATGCCCACAGAGTGCCACCGTTGCCCTTAGCTCCTTCCCCCTACTCTCAGAGGACTCAGATGGAGACAACTCAAACTCGTCCTAAAATTTCCTTAAAATGTTTATTAGAAAATGGACAAAAATGCCAATAATTAAAAAAAAAAAAAAAAAAAAAAAGGCATTCAGCCATACAAGATTTAAAATCTGGGTAATTATTTAGCCAGAAATACTACTCATGCAATTAGGCTGATTTCAGCCAAACTGCCCCAGGAATTACCCCAGCATGATGATCTCCCCTTTTTTTTTTGGTGTCCTTTTAGCATTTCAAATATGAAAACCTCTCCCACCTCTTCTTGTCAGGAGCTCTGTTATATTAGGTACTTCAGTGTGATTCATTCTTGACAGCCCACTGATTTCTGATCTAATTTGGGTCAGACAGTGCAGATGGAGACCAGTATCCTACCCTGCCTTACTGAGTCCCCAAATTAATTTGCTATTCAATTTCCAAGCCCAGAAACATCTATCTTCCACTTGCCTCTCAAAAATACATTCTTTGAGCCATACGCACTTAAAGATGCACAACCTTTGGACATACACGTTGGTGAAAACAAATACCTGGAGAGGTCAGAACAGTTTTCTGTCATAGAGTAGTTTTTGCACTGCCTTTGCTTTAGGTATTCAAGTGTATCCATTATTTGGGTGTTATTTATACATGTTCCATTCTTAGAACAGGTTGAAGTGACTGTTGTGTGAGTAACCTGTATCATGGGAATGAATTTATGTGAATCACTTTCTGCTTCCTGGGGAAACGCTGGATTCACTATTCAGCATCTTGTGCAGTTGCGTCACTTGGTGTTTCTTTAAAAAATACGACCTGAATACAAATACAGTTTGGATGACAGTACCTAATCCAAAGAACAACCACAATTTTGAAGAGCAAATAGTTCTTCTGGGAAGCTCGTAAAAAATTCACTTCCTTGAAATATTGCTTAGAGAACAATAAAGAGAAACAAAGGTTTCCCAGTCAAACATAGGAAAGCTATCAACTACCTTAAAGGAAAAAAAAGTCTATTTTTTTTCCTTGAAATCACTATCCATGCAATGGTCAACATTGACATCGTACACAACAAAGGACATAAACTTTGTTCAGTGAGAAAATTCTTTCTTAGAATTTGTGCTACCTTTTTGCAAAACATTCACAATGAGAAGAAATACAACCCCTGAAAAGTTACTTCACAGGTTAACAACTCCCTGTTGTTGAAAAGTTGTATCTGCTGAGTACAAGGGTGGCTGGATCAGTTGCTGACTGATCAATCATGTTGTATTTTTCTCTAGTCAAATTCTGTGCACCAGCCAATATGACTAATACCAGATTACTCACTTTTTTTGAGTTCCCATTCAGCTCACACCACAAACCGTAAGTCCTCCAAGTTTCTTCCTCACTGGACCAAGCTCTGCAGCACACAGGATCAGTCACCTTCCTCTCCCCAGCTCTAGGACCATATTCGTTGGTACTGAATTACATATTGTTTGAGCCCAGCTTCCCAACAACCCCAATGACATCCTTGGATGACCCCAAACAGCATTCACATCTTCCTCGGTATAAATGCATTCTCACAGTTGGTCTCATTTATTTCCAGCTTTGTGAAACTTTTAGAGTCAAACTCTTGGACTTCATTTTGGTTTTGCGCAGTGAATATAATCAGCTGAGGATTTGTAAATTTAAGAGATAACTCTTCATATCCTTGGTAGACTTCATCCTGTGTGCCAAGAAACACTCTGCTATTCAATTTGAAGATGCCACGTGTTTTGAGTTCAGACTTTTCCTTATCAGCTGTCTGAACTCAGTGGAATAAGGGCAGAGGAAGGCTCCCACCTTGTATCACTCACCCTGAAGCTTCACATGTAGGTGGAAGATGCCTTGGCTTTTGGTTCTTCATATTTCCATCTTTCCCAGTGTGATTACCTCTGATATAGAGAGAATATTCAGAGCATTCAGGTGTGATCATTTACTCCTTAGATAAGAAAGAAATAATGTAAATTTTTTTATAAAAAGCCACTTTTTGTACTTTTCCCTTCCCTAATTGTTTCATCTTAAGTAGGTTCTCACTATTGATTTTATCATCCCAGCCAAGCCAGCCTTCCTGATAGGTCTCAGTAACATGAAGTGGGTCTATTTTAAGGGCATAATAGAGTCATTCCAGTTCCCCTTCCTCATGACTTTCTGAACATAAGGGATTTGAATTTTTTTTCCCCCCTCCCTCTTTTCCAGTTTTTGGTTTGTTCAGTTTACTTTCCACTACGTTGATTTTCTGCAGAAGTGGGTGCTTATTTATTCTTCCTTTCTATTTTTTCCCCCCCCCTTCTCTTAGCACTACTTGAATGCTTCCCTGCCCAACCTCGCCTGGCTGGTCCCTGGAGGAGTTCTTCAGCTTCTGTCTCAGCATGGTGGAGGTCACCTCTCCTACAGTTTCCCCACCAAAAGTGTTGCAACACTTTCCAGCCCAGGGAGGGATCACACAGATTTTCAAGTGTTTTCACAGTACAGAACCACGATATCGAGGGGCCAGCTAAAACATACAGGTGGCCAAATCTCCTGCAAAGCAAATCTGTGTTTCACTGTTCTCGAGCATATGGGGAATACAAATGGGAAAACCATCTCTGACCGCTGTGAGGAAACAACTTGGTGCAGCTGTTCCAGCCAGCCCACGTCTGCAGTTATTTATTTTATTTTGTTAATGAAAAAAATTCAGGCTAATTTATGTTCTTATGTACTCTCTGCATCGTTTTGATTGTTCGTACTTTTAAATTTTAAGGCATAGAGAAGTTTATTGCTCATTTCCACTGTGTAGCTGCACTGTCTGCAGAAATAAATAACTCCACTGACGTTCTCCAGCTTCCAGGCTACAAAATAAAATGATGGCATTGATTTCATCCAGCTATAAGATTTCTAAACAGAAAAAAAAAGCCAAACCCAACCCACGACCTACACAATGAAGTGTATTATCCTTCTTTGAATGCAGAATAACTATTCCCAAGTACACGCACACTAAATACCTTGAACAATTGCTGTCTCCTGCCTGTCTGCAGCTCGATACCTCAATTACACATGTTGTGGAGGAAGGATGTCTTGACACCCTCAGATGTGTGCTATTATGCTCCAAAGGTGCCACTGTTGTTAGCTTGTGCAGAGAGATGAGTAATCACAGAAACAAATGAGCATCTTTCTGAGCATGTTACAGCAAAGTAATTGTTGCAACAGTCTTGTGATGGGAATGAATTAATTCATTTATGCTTCACACTTTTCCTGACCTAGGATCAGACCAATGGCAGGGGAAAATAACTGAGGCCCAAACTGGGTTTGTCTATTCACTAGCAGGTCAGGGAGGTTGTCTTCCCCCTCTACTCTGCCTTAGTGAGGGCCACCTCTGCAGTATTGGGTCCAGTTCTGGGCTCCCCAGGTCCAGAGAGACAATGACCTGCTGGAGAGAGTCCAGAAGAAGCTCTGAAGATGCTGAGGCACCTGGAGCATCTCTGGGACAAAGAAAGGCTGAAAGCCCTGGGGCTGTTCAGCCTGGAGAAAACAGAGAGGACCTGATCAATGCTGAACCAGATCTAAAGGGCAGGGGTCAAGAAGATTGGGCCAGATTGTTTTCTGTTGTGCCCAGCAACAGGACAAGGGGCAACGGGCCCCAGCTGGAACCCAGGAGGTTCCACCTGAACAGGAGGAAAAAATTCTCTGCTGTGAGGGTGGCAGGGCCTGGAGCAGGCTGCCCAGAAAGGTTGTGGAGTCTCCTTCTCTGGAGAGATTCCAAATTTACCTGGGCACCCTGCTGTGGGTGACCTCCTGGAGGAGGGGGGTTGGACAAGACGATCTCCAGAAGTCCCTTCCAGAGGTACCATCAGCACCAGAGACAATACCAAGCTTTTAGAGGCACTTTTTCAGGAAGATGCCCTTTAAACAAAAAACGTGCATGTTCCAAGCCCAGTTGCAAAGCAAACTCAGCATCTGCCAAAGCTTCTCAATGCAAGAAAGTGTTTCAACACTCACTTAAGTGCTTGCTGGCTTGTCAGCTCAGCTATTTCAAGTGATGTCTGCCATAACCAGGTGAGAAGGGAAATCATAGTATGGCATTAAAGACAAAGTGGTCTCAGCTAAAACTTCATTACTTTTACAGAAGGGCACAACACCTTCATTACTCAAGAAGGAATGGTCTTGTTTGAGTGAGGAGTCACTTGGTAGCACAACTGGCGTTGAGAAGATGGTATTTGCACAAGCCAATACAAATGTTGTCTGAGAAATTAGACCAAAGACCTGGATCTTGCGTTGGGATGAAGTGAGGTGTGAGTGGGGCAATGGGATATGCTGGCTTATGGAAAATGCGAGAAAAGAGTTTGTGAGCAAACTCCTCAGCAGTGATTCTGCATTTTGTTCAGCAATTCCCAACTCCCCTGACAGTTGATCACCCCTCATACCAGAAATACCCTCCCAGAAACAGTCTCAGACCCTAATTCTGGAAAGCTGCAAAACTGAAGTAACATCTGCAAGTGAAGGTGTTGTGCTGTAGTTTACAGACTAATTTATTTTTTCTATCTATATTTCCCATATTGGTCATAAATCTTTAAGAAATAGTCACATGGTTTTGTAATCACAGAAAGGCAGCTGTGTGCAAAGGCCACACAGAGGTAGGTCCCATCAGAACTCAGGTCTCTATATTTTAATAGACATAATTATACCTATTTTTAAAGCAACCTCCCATGGCCACAGACAATCTGCCAGCAGTTCAAACCTGCTTTTCTATTTACTGGAGCCCAGAATTCAGCTCTTGAATTCTCCCAAATTAAACAGCTGGATCAGAAGGAATTAGGTACATGTATGAAATGCACAATTAATTTTCCTGGTTTGGTAGAAAACACTGCTCTCTTTTTTAAAATTTAACTTAAAAGAATCCAGTGAGAAATATTGAATGGGAATTCAATGAGAAGTATTTCCTTCCAAGGAAAGTTGTGGCTGCTCCATCACTGGAGGAGTTCAAGGCCAGGTTGGCTGGGGCTTGGAGCAACATGGTCTAGTGGGAGATGTCATTGCCCATGGGGTTGGAACTAGATGAGCTTTTAGGGTCCCTTCCAACCCAAACCATTCCATGCCTCTATGATTATTTATTCCTTGCTAGCCAAAAGGTTTCATCATGTAGACAGAAAACCAGTGTTTGACAAGGAGTAAAGTTAATAGCTCAGTGACTTAACTGGGAAAATGTTCATTTGCTCTCCTCTGCTATATATTGCTTCCATACTAACTCAAATCTGAGCAAATCCAGCACTAATGAAAGACACAAGGAGGGAGATGGAAGTATGATACCATATCCATACATACATAAGCTATTCATGCCTAAAACAAATATAATCATACATACAAAATTAAGAAAGAAGTGCGACTAATAGAAAAGATGTTTCAAGTCTTTGGGATTCCAACTCTATATATTGTTTTTTCAAAAGCCAATTCATAGCTCCTTTATGAGCAAGTCCAACCATTACCCCAAAAAACTTTGGACTTGACCAACTTTAGAGACTATATGCAAGAGGACTACATATCCTAAGACGTATCTTAACATGGTTCCTCTGGTTTTATATTATACTTCTAGACTGCAGACAATCTTAAAATAAGCTGACTTCCCTTTCTTAAGTCTATGTCTATTATCACCTTCAAGTTAATGATCAGCCTTTGAAGCCTTTCCATTGTTTCCATAATGATGGTCTTCACTAACACTACATTCACCTGTTTCCCTAGAGGAGCCACTGCTGGGCTCAGTCTAGGAGCTTCTCTCCCTCATTTGAGTTCCTTTACTAGGAATATAATCAGATGTCTATAAAGAAAACCAATAAACCAACCCCCAAACCCCAAGAAAATGTAAGAATTTCAAGACATTTTGTTAAAGATTCTCCCATTCTCATAACTTTGGCAGCAAGTCTCTTATTTTCCACAGCTAGTATAAGTATTAACACTACTTTTCAATGCATAATTTGAGGCATTAAAATCCACCTTTCCTACACAAACCCCACAAAAGTGTATTCCCTTGAGAATATCTTTCAACATCTATTTTGGTATTGGAAGCAGCACAATGCTATTATTAACCAACAAAATGAAACAACTTAGGGTATTTTTTTAAGCCTACCCCTGATCTGAGGGAAGGTACTGCCTTCTTTTTGGCAATACAGATGCCTGCTTTGTAGAGGGGAGGAAAAAAAAAAGCACACACATTCAAGCAAAACAATTAAAAATTAAATTAATAATATTTTTTTCCCTATTTTAGAATATATGCTATTTCTTGCAATATCAGGAAACAGAAGATTTCGTTTCAAAGGATAAGACTCATGAAAAGGTGATTGAATAGCTCGAGTACATAATGGCCAGCCTTGTTGTGAACAGCATCTTCTTTTGTCTGGGGAACTACTGTTGCACAGCCCGAAGGATATTGTGCAAAAAATATCAAAAGACAGCAGCATTTACATGACAGTCTTTGTGCTCTTCTGCTCGTCTGGTTTCAGGTTAATGTAAAGCAGAGTTTGACCTGTAATTAATAGCCAGTCTTCCAATAAGGGTTAATACTAACCTCAGTAAACACATGAGACTGTTTACAGTAGAGGAGTTTAGATATAAATTTCCTCTTATGTGTACATGAAGTACACTGTAAAGACAAAGTGAATTATCATTTATTTTCTGCTTCTTCCCTTTTTTGAGTTTTCTTTCATCTTCTGCACTGCAATATGGAATGCATCAGCTCTGATTCTTAGCAGAGGTGACCATCTTGGCTTTCCTGTGGAGATGCTCCTTCTCCTCACAGCACACTTGCCTTTGGGGCCATCTGATGTATTCAGCCAGCTGTTTCTCTCTTAAAACAGAAGGAAAAAAAAAAAACCAAAAAAAAAAAACAAACAAACACACCACACCACAGCTGTGTGCCCTGCTTGAATAAACAGAAGAGCACTTTGTTCTGTAAACTCTGGTGCTAACTCCACCACCTTCTATGACAAACTTCTCCCTAGGAAGAACGATGGGCATGTGACCCAGGGAACAGTCAAATGAGCCAGGCTGTATTCAGAACTGGAATTATAAATATACAAGAGCACAATTTTTAAAATGAAACTGCAGAAAGTATGAACTATACCACTAAATTGACTTAGAGGCACAGATGATGAAGAGAATAAGAATCAATTCAACTATCAGGCAAGTTTTGGACAGTGATGCTAAAGGTGTACTGAGTGATCGGCAACTGCTATAGAACAGAGCTCCCTTTACTACCAAATTTGCAGTACTTCAGTATTTGCTTTGGCAATATTTGCAGTATTTCCTCATATGGCAAACAGAGTAAACCCAGACTAGCAGGAATTACAGCAGGAAACATCTCTAATACCAGCTGGTACCAATTTGGAACAGAAGAAGGTTGGTCAGTAGCTCACAGATCACACCCATTTGTCTCCTGCTACCCTGTTTGGATTGCACCAACCTGTAAAATATCACAGAAGTTCTAGAGCATGCTTATTAAAATGGAATGCCACTGAAAACAAGGTGGTTAGTGAATAATGGAAAAAAATCTGTATCAAAGCCTGTGAATACTTCAACTCATCGTATGTCCTGAGCAAGCAAAAGAAGGGTCTTGTGGGCCATTCGACCTGTTTAAAAATTATGATTTTCATGGCATTCAACTGAGAAGAAAAGTGTTGATCCTCAGAGGGTTTTTTACCTTGCCAGTTATTAGTATGTTTTAATTTACTCCCCCCCCAAATTTCCTTATTGAAGAACAATAGTGATTTTTATTATTCTGTCATCACATGATCAAACTTTCTAGGGAGAATAAAGAAAAAAGGTATTTTCACAGAATGGTTTGCATTGGAAGAGACCTTAAAATTCATCTAGCTCCAGCCCCCTGTATTGAGCAGGGACACCTCCCACTAGATCAGGTTGCTCAAAGACTCATCCAACCTCATTGCGAACACCTCCAGTTCACAGCTGTGGAACAATCCACAGCTTCTCTGGGCAACCTGTTCCAGTGTCTCACCACTCTCACAGTGAAGGACTTCTTAATTTCTTATCTAATCTACCTTCTTCAAGTGTGAAGCTATTACCCCTCGTCCTATCACTACAAGCCCTTCCATAAAGTTCTTCCCCAGCTTTCTGACAGGCCCCTTGAAGGACTGAAAGGCCAACAGAAGGTCTCCCCAGAGCCTTTTCCTCAGGCTGAACAACCCCAACTCGCTCAGCCTGTCTTTGTAGGAGAGGGTTTCCAGCCCACATTTATGAATATGCAATCATGACTGCTGATAGCTGATGAAAAAAGAAAAAATGTGTAAGCACAGTAAAATCTAGAGCTTTACAGTGGGGATAACTAGATGAAATAACTTCTAAATAAGAAACCTGCAAGATGTGACTCTGAACTCATTCACTTTCCAAATTTCTCTTCGTGTTTCAAAATGGCCACATGCCAGATTTCAAACTAAAAGCACCCAAGAGAAGGAAAATTCTTAAACTGCAGTGCAGGTGGTAGCACATGTGAACAAAAATAAAGTAGGTGGAAAAAGAAAAAGTTACACACAGGATATACTGAGCCTGAACCACATGGGACTGGGAGCTGCAGCTTCTGCGCAATCTTACAATATGTTAATTGGACTCCAAGCATTTGCCTGAAAACTCTGCTGGTCAACAAAATCAAAGCAAACGGTGAAGTAATTGCATTGTTCAAGTCACAGTGGAGACTGTAATTAATTGACTTTGCTGATGGCTATAAAACACTACAAAACTTTTACAAATAGAATTTCTCAGCTGATAATAAGTACTGGCAGGTGCTGAAGGTGACTTTGACAGCCATTTGTCTGTACTTGGGAAAGAAATACTGCCACATACACTGACATTATTTGATATTAGACATAATAACTTCTAAATGTCATATTTTAATGTCATTATATTTGTAGAATGTAAAAAAAATAAAATCTTAATGCTATTTTAGTCATATACCTCTCATTGAGCCTTAAAATAATGCCATGTTTTTATGAACACTTTTAATAGTATGCAAAAGTAATTATCTGCAGTCTCTCAAGCTCAGTCTCCTTTAATAATGAACTGAGTCACTTCAGACCTACCATATTCCGATTTTCTAAGTGACTATTGGCAGACTGGATGAGAACATGGACGTCAGACATATGTGGAAATATTCAAGGACCGTAATATTCTGTGACAAGCAGTAGGCTCATGCTAACTTTGTCTACGAATTATTTTTAGGTTGCACATACCATTTTTTAAGCCAAATTCGACCAAAACGTTCAATCAGGGTCCAGCACGGAGAGTAATACTGAGCAGTGGTTTTGATGTTATTGAATAAACAAGGTGTATGCAGCGGTGTAACCCTGATTCACACCCAACTTTAACTTCATGGTGTCAAAACTTGTTCGGTTAGAACATTAGGAACAGCTTAGTCTTCACCTAGCTTTAAATATTTAAGCTAACCCAGTGGTCTAGTTGACCCCTGTAGTCCACACAAAGCCATGTTATCTAGGGAGTGATTCAAACCATCCTGAGCTGCCTATCCAGAAGGCATTCCTGATAATTTCATATATCCTACTGATTTTAAATAGCATCCAGCCAACTAATTTGCATGAAGTAAAGACTCAATATCTAGGACAAAGCAAGAGAGAAGTGAAGTCAAATCTCAGGTCAGAAAGACAGTAGAAATTAATACTTGGTCTTCAAAAGATGAGAGTGGCTTGGTCCAAATGCCTTCATCTCACACTTAACTGATCTTATTAGATGAGATGCATGCAAGAGGCAATGCCGTGAGGACTTGAGCATCCTCTGGAACAGCAGTGGTAGCTGCAAGGTGATTCATTAGAGCCTAGAGTGGAAACAAGAGCCTTCACCAGATGCCCAGTTCATCACCCCATGACACTTCTTGGTCATCTTTATTTGAAGATCACTTCCAGTTACCTGTTTACATTCTCCCTTTCATAATTTACTGCAGATTTTCTTGTTAGCAAAACACTACTTACAAACCCATCATTCTGCTGTTTTGGTTTTTCATGGAGGGTGTCCTGCTGCACTTAGACTTACAGGTCCTATGTGTTGGTATTCAAAGCAGCAGCTGAAGCCAATAGCAACACAGAATTCAGATATGCAGCCTCAACACAGTAACATGTAAATGAAAAGCTAGGTTGGGTAGCAATTAAAGAATGGCTTTTTAAAAAAAGACAATGAGCCAATCAGTATGATTATCCTCCTCTGCTGGTACAAAGCCAGGATTCAGGCTCTTTGGCAGTGAGCCACAAAGGGTGGTTTTAGCTTCTTTCTCTCCTTAATTGCATCCAGAAGTGAGACCCAGTATAAAACCTGACAGCTTTTACTAGAGCTTGCAAACCAAATGTTTGTTCCAGCAGAGGTACATTTTGAATATTCTCAACTGCTTTGTAAGGTTAGGGTCCCCCACCATCTCTGAGCACCTCTTCCAATACCTGGCAATTCTCATGGTTAAAAAAAATAAATCCTTATGGCTAGTTGCATTGTTTTACCTTTTGTCTGTTATCTCTTGTCATAGCACTGATCATATTCAAGAAGAAACAGGCTCCATCTTCTCTACGCCCTTTTTACAAAGCTTCTTGTCAAGCCATTAGGCTGTGTAACTTCACTGCAGGCTGGTGGGCTCTGAGCTGTGCAACCCAAGGATCATCCAGTCTTTGAACCATGAAAAGAGTGAGACTTTTACATTTCATTTTTATGTACCATGTAATTGGTATTTCAAAGTTGATTTCTACTAAAAACTTGGCTAATGTACAAAAAAATAATATTTGTGAGATAGGATATCAACTTCAAGTCAAAACATGCAAAACTTATAATGGAAACAATTTATCTGAAGATATTTTGTGTCTTTATGCCATCTTTTTAATAACACAAATCATCTGTGTACTCAGCAGACTATAAGTGGTTAAAAAAAGGCAAGTTTTCTTTAAGTGACATATAGTTTGTAGATATGGGCAGTTGAGTCACAGCTCTTATTCTATGTCTAGTCAAGATTTTTTCAGTACATGACCTAATTTGTCACTATACTTTTGTTGAT
>NW_008580647.1:0-9462 GCF_000691845.1 Merops nubicus | reverse complement strand
AGGGAAAACACTTATCCCATTTAGAGTGTCCCTGATCCTTTACAAGGAAAGTGAACCCCCTTCACCCTCACAGTTTAGCTTTGGACAGTCCTTTCTAATGCCCTATGCTTTAGGCATCATCTGAAAGGCATTCTTGTGCCCAAGTAAATATTTCATGCTGAAATTCTGTATGTCCTCACAATATTCTCTTTAACAGAAAGGGAAGGAACAGCTTAATACAGTAAATATCTTAACTACCTGAAAAGGTATCTTCAAGTCAACTGGGCAACCACCACTGCTTTGAAAAGTATTAAATCCAGGTAAGCAACTACCAGCTAAATTAAATGGTACTACACAGCTAAAAAGACGACATGACCCTTCTTTGCCTCTTGCATCTGTGCTCTGCAGAATGGTCTTTGCAAGAAACCAAATCCAGTCTTCCAAGATTATATAATGGGATTGTAAAACAAAATTATGCTAATTATTTATGCATCATAATTGAAGGCCCTAGGACCAAGGAAGGTGGTTTGTAGATTCTTCCTATAGAATAGTAATTTACTTTCCTGAAGCCACTACAAAGTCCTGAATTAATTACCACTGAGATACACATTAGTGGATTAATATGAACTTGCATTCTGCTCAAGTTCATTGACTTTCAAACTAAGACTACGACCTTATTTCAGTTTGCATCTGAGAGAAACACACATTGTTAAAATGTAAACCAGTACTAGTCACTCTCACAGTTGTACTACTCCAGGATAACAAAACCAAAAGTTATGATGAATAAGGTGTTTATTTTTCAGCTTTGTTTGGTTTTGTTTTTATGTCCTTGTTAATGTACAAGCTTTTGAAAACCTCTTTAGTACTATTATTTAAAGGCAGTTACTTAAATTTTATATATGGTTTTATTAGTGATAAACACTCTATCACTGATCAGGTTTTCTTTAAAGGATTTAAATCTGTATTATGGTACATGATGATGGAGAGAATGATTGTATATAAGAAAAAATAACTTCTCTGCTGTGAGGGTGGCAGAGCCTGGAGCAGGCTGCCCAGAGAAGCTGTGGAGTCTCCTTCTCTGGAGAGATTCTAGACCCACATGGACACTACCATAGGTGACCTTACTGGAGCGGGGGATTGGACCAGATGATCTCCAGAGGTCCCTTCCAAACCCCACCATTCTGGGATTCTGTGATGAATTCCAGCAAAGAAGGGGAATTATTATTAAAGACAACATTGTATGGGCACCAAAATGCACTGGTATGCTTGATTAAATATCTTTCACCAACCGCTTCAAGTTCTAAGATACAAAAAGTAATAAAGGAAATGCCAAAGAGCAGAAATGGGTTGGTCTCCTGGCCAAACCACCATTGCACACGAGAATTTAAGCTGAAGGTGTTGCTGTGTTAAAACTGCTCTGTTGATTCTGAGACATTGTCCCTGACAGGACAATGACACCCACATCAGCATTATATACACAAACACTGGTCAGTCAGCTGGACTTCAGCCTGACCTGGCAGCTGACAGTAGACTATGAGAGTTGAAAGCCCTCAAAGCAAGGAGCCACAACACAATATTAATCAGAACAGCACAAAGTTCTGCCACCGTTGTCTTAAACGCCACAATGGAGTGTCTGGCTACACTTTGCTCAGTGCATCCCAATGAGAGCAATGTCCAGATGGGAAAAGTCCTCATTCATAAAGTCCAAGCCCTTTCCCCATATAGACTTCAGAAAAAAAAAACAAACAAAACAATACCACAACAGAAAAAAAGCCCCAACCTTATACATCATCTTTACTACATTTTTAGCTGTGAAACGCCATTCCCTGCTGTGCATTTTACCACTATTTTACTCAGTGTAGTTTTTAGCTTCTCAAACCAGAGGGTCAATCTTGCTTTCTTCAGACAACTGTTCCACAGTCTAATAAATTTCTCCGTCAAGATTTTTTTTTCCCCTGCTATAAAGCTTACATTTTTCTTCTCATTTTTTCAGTGTATTACCTCTCATAATGCTCCACGTGTCACCAGATACGATCCTTTGTCCTCCTTGACACTCTTTACATGTATTTATTCTTCTGCTGGAGGACTTCTATCTCATCCTAGCCTCTGTGATCACCATGCAGTCACCCCCGCTTTACTATTTAGTTCTTTTACTATTCAGCTTCTTTTACCTCTTTTACTATTTTTTTTTTTTTTCTGTTTTCTTTTCCTATTTATTGTTCTATATTCTCTTTTACTGTCCATCTTCCTGATGCTGTTTGGAAACTGGAAACTTAGAAATGTAAAACAGCAGCAACTTTTAGACCCATTTTTGGGTCACAAAGGGAGTGCTTTTTATTTCACCGGTATACAAAACATAACTATAAAATAACGACTACCAACAATTAGCAATTTTTAAGGACCAGATTTGTCACAAAAAAAGTAGAAGGCCTCCTGTAAGTTTTGGTGTTCAGGTGCCTGCTCAGAATTATCCATAACTCTCCATTTTAATTCACTTTATCTGCCTCAGGCACCAGCGTTGCAGGCTGGATACCAACCTGAAGTTGTCCATTCACTTTCTGTAACACTGGACCACTCCTCCCCTGAAATGCCTCGGGCAGAAGCTTTTCTGATTATCTCCCTCCAAGCCCCTGATCATGGTGCTCTCTCCCACACCTCAGCAGTAGGTGCCAGCAGTACCTGGAGATATCGACTTAGAATGAAATAAAAGCCATTCATTTGAGATACACCATGTAGGCCCTTGGGGCTTCACTGTGCTCACCTTGATTGTCATTTTTTGTGATTAAATTACTTGATGTTCCCCACTACAATATTACAGGAGCTTCTTTCTTTTAAATGGACTATAACTTAACAGATGCGTTCGTTCTGCTCCCTTCTATTCCCTGCAGCCTTACCCTGCATGGGTTCTACCAAACATATGCTCCTCAATTCCCTGCTTTGAGCAGCAGTCTTCTCAGCAGAAACCCAAGCAAACACAACTCGATTTAAACATATTTTCCCCTACCTGTGGCTCACATCTCTCATCTTCCTTCTTGCACAAGATTTTTGAGCTACTCTTCTTGGGCAGGAGTAGTGACCAGCATCGTCACTCCTCCTCTAGCTTCACAGCTATTCAGCCAGGCTTTGCAGCACCTTTTCAGGGCTACCCTGTAGGTGTGGCCAATGACTCATCCTCATGGCCACGTCAAGCTGGGCTGATGGCCCACCTGAGCTTCTGGGCCCACAGTGAGCTCATGTCTACCACACCCTTTCCTACTTAAGCAAGCAT
This sequence comes from Merops nubicus, assembly GCF_000691845.1. Lineage (NCBI taxonomy): Eukaryota > Metazoa > Chordata > Aves > Coraciiformes > Meropidae > Merops > Merops nubicus. The sequence goes on along the minus strand of NW_008580647.1, from coordinate 6,215 downwards.
ACATGTATATTAACTATTAGGTGTACTAGGCAGAAAATTGAGTGAGTTGCTCTTCAGCCTTAAATATTTAACTGGATTGGTTTAATATTGCATTAGGTTACTATTTTTATGATGAGTTGGAGTGCTTTTTCTTCACATAAACTCTTCTTGGCTTATCCCTGATGTGAAAATTATTCTGAGCCTTTAGACTTTGTGAACACAGAGAAATTTTGTGTATTGCTTGGTTAGATCTCTTCCAGAAGCAAATGAAGGAAAGGTGTCCCAGGCTGCAGCAGCCTGTCCAAGCACAGACTCAGCCTTGAGCAAGACTCCCAGCAGAAATTAAGGACATACCACTCCAGACAAAAAGGGAGAATTCTGCTGTTTTAAACTACCTGCCCCTGGGAATTCAAATGAATTTTAAAATTTTATCAGTAATATCAATGACATATCCTGCTACACAATTCAGGTTACAAGCACTTCACCTTTTTAAAATGCAAAAATTTATAAACATAAAGGTCTTTCATGCCTTCCTCTCAAAAACCTGTAGCTGCATTTTTTCCTCATTTTATTCCTCTTCTGGTCTCCCAGCTTCTATTCCATTCCCGTTCCAACCTCCATTATTTAAACGCATTTAGCAAGAAATGGTGTGAATGTGATTCTGCTGTGGGACAGGGACCGGGGTGGACCACCTGACCTTCTGAGACCTTTTTGTCCACGTTACTGTGGCTCTGTATGCTCCAGTCTGATTTCCGAGTCAAAGCAACAACTCAATCTCCATCAAAATGTCAGCTGGGCCAGTTGTCCTCACCTTCTCCTGTTGTACAACTGAGTTCTTGTAAGATGTTTCTCTCTCAGTTATGTATGATGGGAGACCTTGTCCACCTTCACAGTTTAATTTTGTATAGTAATGCTGCGTATCAGTCTAAAAAGCAACTTCTTCTCCCTCCCCTCTTTCTTTAGTTGTACGAAGCAGTTGCCTTTAAGATTTCTTGTAGTGTGGTGTAATCTTAGCAACAGCAGAGAGCACTTGGGAGTTCAGTGTATTGCAAAGTCTAATAACAGTAACAATAACAACAATAATAACAGTGAGGCAACGAAAGCTCAAGGATACCGTGACTTTGAACATGCTCTAGTATTATTTTTAAAAGGTCTACTGCAAATCCAGGAAACCTCCCTCACCAGACAGCTACAGGTTCAAACATGTCTTAGGGGGCAGATAACGCAAGTTAGGGCCTTTTATTTTCAGAATGTGGCCTGGAATCTGGCTTGTGTTGAACACAATAAGGGTGTTTACCTTGAAAAGAGTGAGCAGGTCAACTAAAAAGAATGCCAAAGGAAAGTCTTCTTTGATTCAATTGCTGTTGTTAACACTTGTATTACAATGTACAACCTTCTTCTACAGCAAGAAGTCATGGGATGCACCAGGAGTACATAGGGAGGTTAATATTGAGCAAGGTGGGGTAGAGTGACCCATGGTGCATCCCTGTAAGAAGAGTGGGTTTGGCTCATCCTGGAGAGGGAGGAAGGGCTCCAACATAGCCATCTCCTCTTTCCTCCTGAGCCTGACCTGCTCAGAGGGAAGCCAAAGTCACCTGAAAATTGCTGAGGTATGTTTTGCACATGATACTGTGAGTGCAGATGGAACATGAATTCAAAGGAGCAGTCTCTGAACTTTGTCAAAAAAAAAAAAAATATATATGATGAATTACAAAAGTTGAGACCAAATATGTTATTTACCTCAATTTTTAAGACCCTGAAATGAATATGATCTTAATGGAAAGCTAATCCTGAAATATCAAGCAAGGCTCCAGGAATCTCCTTGTAGTGAAGATTCACTACAGGGAGATCTCATTGCACAAGTAGAAGCTGTCAATTTAATAAATAAGATGGAAGCAGAATAAGCTGATGTCTTAATCAGCTCTTCTTTTGGAAACAATGGGACTGCACAAGTTCCTTCCTTAGCCAGCTTTTTCTCAACACTATTTGATCATATCTGGTCATAGAAATTACTCTTTGGCCTTTCTTTTGTTTGCAGAGTTTTGTTTTTGCTACACACCAAGTTTCCAGGGAGAAAAAAAAAAAAGAGCCCTTTCGCAACTCTTCATAAAATTGTCACCAAACCAAATGTATGAATATCATTCCCTTTAGTAGGTCTCTTCTCAAATAAACAATCCTCAGCATGCCTGCAACCTGCAGCTCCCAAATTCAGCTTTGGCAAGAGCTCTTAGCAGCAGTCACTTCTCTAATTGCTTTCCACTCTACCAGCAACCAGCATGTCTGCTGTAGGCTGGTGGGCACAGAACAATGGACAGATAGGAATTTAAAATGTTTCCCTCCAAATCATGCTCTGTTGCAAGCTGGTCCTTGAATTCCTGACATTCTGTCATTGTGAATTCATAGAGCTTTGAGGATTTGGGAATGTGTCTGGGAGTCTGCACAAAGCCTTGCTGGAAGGATGAATGATTCACTCTAAAGAAGGTCCTGAAGCATGCATCCAATTTTCATGTCTTTGACTCTCTTTTCTAAATGTCATCGACTAATGACACTGTGGAAAGATGCTCTTTCTGCTATTAGATACTCCCTTAAAAATGCTCAGATGCTAAACTCATGGTATCTGATAAGCCATCAAAGACATTTGTTCACTAGACCTTAAAACGCAAGGAGAGAAGATTTTGCTGTTTGTCTATGTTGTGATGTTTGGATGTGCAGCACTTGCTTCTGTTTTTAACTGCCATGTGAAACATTTCCTTCAGGTTGGAGTCATATCAAAACCAGAAATGGTTATTGATCTGGATTATTCTTACGAAAGCTGGGAGACTCCTAAATTCTTCTAAAATTATGGCCATGTGTTCAGCAAAGCCCTCCTGCACCCTTCAATCCCAAAAACCTCACCTGAAACAGTGTTTTTGCACACAACAGAGGCAGGAAGAGGAGCTGGTAGCTGGTGGATCTGCGGTATGAAGCTATGTGCCATGCCAAGTGCCTTTTCATACAGAACAACCTCAACAGTATGTGATTTAATGTGTGTTTAACACGCTGACCACTCCCACCAGCTGAAGTCCCAGCGCATATGCACCCACATCCACATGGACTGAAAAGAGTGATGTTTATTCTTTTAATGTCAAGGAAGTACCAGCCAGCAGAGATGCACCTGGTGGAAGGTGAGTATGGAGATTCATTTGATGGATGGTTGCATGAAGATATGATTTGCAGAGGGTAACAGCAAAAAAAAAAAAAAAAGCTTTCTTTGACAACCTAAATCACATCTCTGCCTGAAGGGACTGCAAGCTGTAGGGTTTTTGGTGGCTGTTGCATCTATAATGCAGTGCGTATACACACTTGGCTGGGAATCACAGGCCTCCTGTGACAAGAAAGCAAGGTTCTTGCCAGCTTATTGCCCAGGGGTGCCCCTGGCATGTGATACAGCATTGCTGGTGCAGGCAAATGTAAATAGGAAACAAGATCCCAAAGCAAACTTTGTTCGCAGATGCAGGCTGCCAAATGTAATGTAACTTTGCAAGGTGAATGAATGCCCTGGCTTAGAGAGTGACAAAACCTTGTTTTTTTCCCTTTTGGACCCTAGAATTGAAAGGGTCTTGCAGAGAGCAGCACTTAGTCATGATTTATTGTAGTCTGGGAATCTTCATGCAGCCCCATAGGATGCCAAGAGAAAACTGCAATTCTTATCCACGGGAAGGACACCACACTCAAGGTATTTTATTCATTAAAATGTATTTTTTTTTCTCTCCCCCAAACCTTCTGCGCAACCAGCATGTTTTCATTCCGTAACCTTAGGTAAAGGCTGATCTTTCCTGTAGCAAAGGGGAAAAGAAACCTACCTCCTTCTGCTCTGACAATCTCCCTTTTTCATCTTACTGATTGCATGGGTGTTTTTATTTTTGGATTGATGCACAACACAGATGAACTTGCAATATTTTAACCACGTGGACCCTGCTCACCCAGGATTAACTTCACTGCAGGAGGACTTTGTAGCTATTGTACAAAGTACAGGCAATGCCACAGCAACAGGAGTCATTGGCAAAGGATAACTAGGGATGCTGATAGTCATCATTGTGCACATGATTTACTTCTAAGACTTTCTTCTATAGTCTCATATTTATTATATCTCCAGACCTCCTTTGTAAGGAAGTATAATTTTGTAATGTCTAGTTTTTAAGTGACTGTGAGACGTTTGTGACCTCAGGAGTCACACAAAGCAGCAGTTGCATTGCAAGCGATTGCACCAACATTAATGAAATATTTACATGTAAAATCAGTATTCAGGAGCAAGAAGAGTAGCAGAATCTGCTCTGCACATTTGAAGTCAAGAAATTAATGTGAACATTGAATTTATTATTTTCAGTTGTAGCATTATGCTTGAAAAATTGAGAGTCGAGGTCTCCTCTGGGGATCCAGACTTTCAGTTTTTGTATACCAGTTCAGTAATAACATTAACTTATGTAGAATATTTCATGTGCAAACACTTTCTAACAAAATACCAGTTTCTTTTTTTTTCTGATATATTACTAATATTTTCTCATAGCAGGTGAATCCTTCCTGGATGGTCTGAGTTTTTCTTTTTTTAGTTTAGAGGTCAAACATTATATTAAGAAGAGCATGTATCTGTTAAAAATGGTACTTATTATTGAAGTAACATTTATAAAAGTCAGGGCATTGTCTTTATCATGTTGTTCACAGTATGTGGGTAAGAATTAATTCAGTTCAATTCAATTAAAATCCCAAAATAGCTAATAAATATAATAGCTAATAAATAGCTAATAAATAGCTAATAAAACATTGACAGGGAAAAATGTCAACAATTATCCTTAGCTGCAGTTCATTGTACTTGCTATGCGAAAAAAATCTGAATGAAGAACAGAATGGCTATAAATAGGTTTAATTTTTTATTTTTTTGAATGGTATTGAATTATTGAATTGTATTCTAGTAGTGTAGAGTAGATAATGGATTCACTAGATTCAGCCCTAAAGGATTTACCAGAAGATCAGATAAATGTAGTTAGAGACATGAGTAAAAATATTAAAATGTCATCAAGAGCTTTCAAAGAAATTCTTCATTTTAAAGCCAGATTAACAGGAGACAAACCGAAGGAAAGAGATGGATATTGGTTGCTTAATTAGATAAACCCAGTACCTTAATTTTAATGAACTTTCCCAAAATACAAGAGGTGTTAAAGGTTGTAGCAATTTACATCAACAAATACCTAGCAGGTCTGTTAGGTAATATTGCCTTTAGCTATAAAGCATCTACCTTAAGAGCTACTTAGCATTCCCTTTGTATACACACTCCAAACCTTTCTGGGCAGTTTATTTTAAATACTTTGGCTTTGTTTTCAAAATCTACACACTTACCCTGCAGAATGGGCTGGCGGATTAGTCAGAGCTGATAAGCTTAATTGAGGGCACTTAGAGATTTGAATGCGAATATATACAAGACTACTTTTTAATGACCAGTTTGTAATTATCGATGGATAGTTTCCATTATTTCTTGGCAAACTGAAACAAATAAAAGGCTTCTTGGTTACTAACAAGTTGTGTAGAATCTAAAAGGTATAAGCTACTGCCATATCTCATGAAGGAAAGGCCGGGCAAGGAGTTGAAAATGCACACCTTTGGCAATTTTAAAGCAATAAAAAAGTATTTCAAAGCTATTAAAATTTTCCAGGCAACATCAGGAAAGATTTATGGGTTGGTGGATTTATTGCAAAGGCACGACTTTGCTCGACTCCAGCTCTTTTTCAGCTATAGAAGAAGAAAAAATATGATTTGTTTCTTTGGGTTAAACTCAAGCCAAAACAAAGAGAAACCTCCTGTCTACCTCTGAACCTGCAAACACTTCCTACAGAAATGCTTCCCCGTGTCTTCTTCAGCTTGCTCAGGTGCTGAAAGATCACAAGTGACAGCTATAAAATTTAACTTTGAAAGGTGAACAGCCTACCCTTTTCACTATCACTCTGGATTGCTTACCCATCATGTCTCTCACTAGCTTTTTAAAATTATTATTACTATTATTATTATTATTTATTTTTAAACAGGTAGATTTAGAAATATCCTCCAGCTCAACTTTATTCTTTTTCTGAATTGAATTTGTTGAAATGTCTCAAAATGGTTATTGCAGATAGCTATGCATCATTTCAGCAATTAATTGTTTATTAAACTCTTGGTTTGGTGTGGAAATACACAGAAGACTTCATAGAATCCTTTATGTTGGAAGA
>NW_008580646.1:29269-53932 GCF_000691845.1 Merops nubicus | reverse complement strand
TTCTATGATTCTATGATTCTATGAACAAAAGATATCTGATGTTAAGGAAAGGAAGCACCATAAATGCAGATGACCTTTTGGTACTCAGTTCCTCAATGCAATCAAAAATTTGCATGGCTTTAAACATTTCCAAAAGGTAAACCCTTGCTATACACTAAAGTAATTAAACGCATTCTGAATCTCAATAAACTGGCACACACTTAAAATGTTTGGAAAGTAAGGATATATTGATGTAGCTATTTATAAGAGTCAAGTTTACACTGATCAATTGAACAAATCAGTAAATTGCAGAGAACTCTCAGGTTCTCTGAAAAAAAAACAACCTTCAGTAATACAATATACAGAAATATTGTATGTGCAAATATGATCTACCAGTTTTCTTAGTGATACATTTCTTTGTTAATTTGTTTTCATGTAATTTGCTAAAACATGCTGACCATGAATCCAGATGATCTGCCTTTCCAATTGACACTAAAACTTATGATTAATGAAAGCACTTTGTTTTTCTCTCTTATTCTTTCATTATTGTAATGATATGCAAATAATATTCATTAGATTGCAATGTTTTCCTCTGCAAATCTGCCTGTGGCAGAGAATTCTTTGCTTCATTTTGTCCTAGATTATTCCATCATCTTTACAGGACTTCAACATACGTCACTGACTCTGAAAGGAAGCAGTGAAACATAAGAATAGAAGCTCTATGCTAACTTTTTTTCTGTATCATATGAACAAAGATAAACCAAGCTGCTCTTGAGGCATGTCTGTCTGAAACACACCAGGTAACTTGAGGTTACCTAGATATTGCAAACAGAAGCCAAAGAGCCATGGTCATGTATCTGGTAAGCAGTATTCTGCAAAAAAGAGAGTTTGAAGCATTGTTTTGTGGATGTTGAGACTACAATCATAACCAATAGATAGGAGGTACTAAATTCTTGTTTTACACTTACTTCATTCCTCAGTTTTGTTTAAGATTCATTTACAAGACAAAATTTAAATATGGAGATTCAAACACTAATTGTGCAAGACTGTAGGCAGCCTTATAGCTGTCTAGATGAAATCTCCACCAGCTAGGAAAGAGGTAGGCTTGCATATATCTGTAGGGGTGGGTGTATGCACATGCATCTAATGATGGGCTTGAGGTTCTTGCAAATAGGAGGTTTCTCTTAGAAATAAAATAAAGTCAAGGCAAATGAGAACAAATGTGATTTTTCCTTTCTTTTCCCTCTGTCTTATCTACAATGATATTTAAGTCTGATCCATGACTTTTTTAGCAGGTATATGCTACAGATTTGTAGAGAATCTAGAGAATACAAACCAAGAAAGAGACATTTTTCATGTTCCAAACACTCTGAAAACATCAAGGTCTACTGTTACTGGCAGAAGTAATGATTTCAATTCGAAGGTATGTTTTTCAAGTAGAAGAATGGCAAACATAAGCCCAGGAGTACAGGTGGCCAAGAGTGATGTAATTCCCTCCATGAGTCTGATATGAACCATTCTGTTGTACCACTGGTGGACTGACAGCCATTGTCCCTCACAGCCTTCATTCTAAGTCACTGAATACAGAAGAAAAATTTCAGAGTTCATTGAGGGAAATGCCTTTTTCTTTTTTTTTTTTTTTGGGGTAATATTGTAAACATACTTAAATTTATTCAAAACCAGAAGTATTTCTCTAGTCATGCCTATGAACATGAAAAAAATAGTGGACTGCTAATTGTCCAACCCAGCAAAGAAAATCTGTTCAGCAGCCTGCAAAACTGTGGTGTTTACATGATACATGTACAAGCTCAGTGTGGCTGGGACTGTTGCAAACAAAAGTAGGACAATTGCATACAGAGAGAACTAATTTTAGACTATGTTCTGCCAGATTTACTTATATTTCCACTAGGACAACTGCCAATACTTTGACATTGTGAGCAAATGGATGAAAACCAGCCCAGGTCAGTGATTCTGTATTTCTGTGTTAACCACCAAATGTACCTGTCACCTTCACATATATAGGCATATATGCTCATCATATATATACACATATATGTATATAAAGTGATAAAGTTCTAACAGAAAAGACATGCATACACTTGATTCTGAACAGCGTCACCTTTTAGTAGCAAACTATCTCATGACTCTGTAATGGAAAAGGTAACCTGCTATCAGTTAAGAATATTGCTGCCCTCATAGTCCAAGATAAAATATGAAGCTATTACCATCACTGTCTTATTTTAAAATATTCTAAATGTTCTCATTCTGTCAAATACATTTCTTTCAGGTGTGTAGCTGAAGCCAGTTTCCATGAAAACAGCTTTGTGCTTTACTCTATTTCACGTGACAGCACCAGCTCATCATGTTCCATTTAATTTTCTTAGCTAAGTGACTGTGGCAGAAAAGGGCATTGTTCCCAGGGGGTGTCCAAAGGAGATTCTTTCCTGTCCTTGCCTCACTAACTTGCAGAGCCTTGGGGAGGACAACTACTCTGCTGCCCTTTGCAAAGGTTTTCACTGTGTTCTCCTACATGTAAAGAGAGAGTTCTCTGCAGAGCTCTAAGCCTAGGTCACCTGAGGGAGGCCACTCTGCCTCCTGGAAGCTCCTAAAGGATATTTGTCACTCAAACAGAGAATAACAATTTGTAACAAGGAGGCTCAAAGGAGAAAAATAGCTCTTTGTACTATCTGCCTTTGTTACACAACTAGAGCACAAGCCTTAAAGTTTAAGCGGCTTTTTATTAGAATTTCATCTAATAAGGAAGGAGATTTCATAACAGCATTGTGAAGCTGCTAGAAAAAACACATTGCACTCTAAAATACTCTGTGAGTTTCTGGTTCCGTGCAATATTGACAGTTTGACGTTCAGAGATTGATGGTACAACACTCAAGACAATGTAACATTCAGCTGTCTCTGAGTCAGGCAATGACATGTGTGCAGGAGGTTTTGTTTGTGTTTATTATATGAATCCATTCTTCAGTCACTTCCATGTCACTTAGCTATCCACCTCATGAACATTAGGTTGTCCTCACAAAAGAGTAGGGAAATGTTATTATCATTGTTTTACAGGAAGGAAACAGAAATAAAGAAAATTCTAAGTGGTATACCCAAGTTAGCATAGAAAATTGAGGCAGGGCTCAGATCCTCTGGTATAGATACCACAGCTGAGTGTCTCATCTGCTGGCCACCTGGTTTCCATCTTAGAGTGACATCCCACTCTTTGGAAAGCTGAATATCCCAGCTTCCAAGGGTCTGTAACCAGATGTTGGAACTCACAGCCAAAGGAAAGAAAAATTCCACAAACAAAAAAGGCAAAGCAAGACCTACACAACACTGCTCAAAGCCACAAAATAATTCTTTGATTCACTGCCCCATGTTATATTATCCTTTGGGCAATAAAATTGAAGCTTGCCAGTTATCACCGGTAAAAGTTCCCTCAGTTTCAGCAGTGAAAGAAAAGAATAATTTGCAGTCCTAGATTAATTATTCATTTGGAAGAGAAGCTATTAATGGCCCTTTTCTTCCTTGGGAAATGCATGTGGTAAGTAATACTCTTGGACCCATCCTAAGTATAATTAAGAAAAAAATATATTCATTTTTTCTAAAAGGAGGCACATGCAGATGCAAATATTTTATTTCTTTGGAAAACACTAGGCAGATAGCCCTGGCAAAGCAGAACAGAATCTGGCTTCTAGTCTCATTAGGTAGAAGAGTTTTCCAAAAATTTCCTAGTTTCTTTCTAATTATTTCAAGTTGAAACAATATAGGTGAAAAAAAAAATTGTCTGTAAATATTTGCTCACATTTTGCTTTGGCGTGAATCATATTTCTTTTGTTCAGATACACTTGTATGATCAAATCATGCTCACACAAGCATTCGTGGAAAATAGATTTCAATGTCAAACGCACAAGCATTTACAGAATTTGAATATTCTGTCCTCCCACATGACAATTTCTTTTAGAAAGATTCATTTATCAATCAAATCAGAGCAAGGAAATAGCATCACGTGATTTATCTGACCTATCGCTACCAGGCAATACAACTGGAATATCAAATATTCTGAGAACTAGTCACAGGCAAGCCACAGATCAATAATTCTAATGATAAATGCATTGATTTAGTAGTTTCATATTACAAAGAAATAAAAATCCCACATGATCTTGTTGCAAATATAATTTTAATAGCAAAGCAATACATTGGTTCTGTGAACTATTCATCCAACTCTCATAAATATTTATTTTATAACAGCAGGGTATACTAATCTATAACTTCACCTAATAACCTGAATTAAATATGAACTGTAAATAAAAATTGTAAGAGGTTTTGTGCTGTTTTTTTATGCTTTTGTAATCACCAACATGTCAAAGGGCCTTCTTTTGCACTTTAAATTTTGAAGTACCATCAAGTCTAGGCTTGATTTCATTCAAAGGCTTGATGAAGTTCTCAAAAGTGTAGTAGAAATATTTCTTACACTGATTGAAAGGGAATGAGAAAAGATGCTACATCTTCAAACACTTCTCTTTTGAGTGTTTATTTGCTGGAGTTCAGTAAGAAAGAATAAAGAAAATAAATGAGAGACTAAAGCAAGATATGTGGCAGCAAAGACATCTGGTATGTAACAGAAATACAGAGTGTATTGCATATTTCCTTTTCCCATCCTTTCCCTAAATGTGAGTGAACTAGTGGATGTGGATTATTTGAGTTCCAACAAGAGAGGTGCACATGACAATGAAAGAGATGACACCCGTTATATTCAAGGAACAGAAGAATAAGCGATTGAAGACCCTGTGTGCATAAGTGATGTAGATTTGATCTTGTATATCCCAAAGGCTATAGATGAGACTAGTATTACTGTGACTATACCTGAGCAATTCAGCACATACAGTTCAACAGAAAAAGATTATAATAATTAAGTGAAGTTTCTGGTGGTGATATAAACAGCAGTGAGCAAAATTATTTAGAGGAAAATAATGGTAGAGGTGGGGAGTTGGAATATGGAGTAATTGATGCAGTGCCAGTTGATGAAAATCTTTTTACTGGAAAGAACTTGGATGAACTAGAAGACAAATTAAACACCCTTGATTTAGAAGAATTTAGATCTACATGAACATGTGAACTGAGTGCCAACATGTGACCTGAAATGTATGCACTCCCTTGATGGGGTGCACATGTGTATCAGGCTGTGTCATACAATCATTACGTGATTTCCACATACATCTGCCTACATGTGCACATGGTGGAGCTTTGGTTGTGATGTCCCCTTGTATGACCTGTTGTGTGCATGTGTACAGCTACGTGTGTGTGTATACATGTGTGCAGAGCAGGGGTTGTGTGGCCATATGAAGAACACTTGTGTTTTTTGGTGTGTTGTCCAGTAAGGTAGCAGGGACTGGGAGGTCCTTGGGAAAAACTGGCACCAGAAATATGTCTGCCAGGTTTGTAAGATTTATAATTTAAATGTGACCAAGAGATATCTGGGAAATAAAGCACAGAAAGATTTTTTTTCTTTTTTTTTTTTTTTTCTGCTGGCAGTATCCAGTTTGCAATGTGTAGACTGCTTGCTAACCTTGGACAAGGAGGAGGGAAATTAAAGTTTTGGTAGGTAACCACTCCATATACTTCACCATAAACCCCTTTGGCTCCACAATACTATTAGGGAAAAAAAGAAAAAAAAAAAAAGCACCTGACTGTTATAGACCTCCTTGTCTCAGTACCTTCCTGGCCATTTTTTTTTCTAAACCATTATGTAAAACTTTGTACTTTAGCTTAATAGTTTCTTTCCGTTTGCTGATGTTTACCCATATATGTTAATTTCAGAGAGCAATCAAATTCTGTCTCAGCCAGGAAATTCTGCAACTGGGAGAGAGTAAGTTTTTGGATCAAGATGAAGCTTTAATAATGTGGGACACTTATGCACTGTGTTTAGCCATTAGTGGGTTACTATGGTGACAGTAATTTCAAGGTAGGGTTTGAGGATGTCTTAGAAGATAGGCAGCTTTGGCTTATCTTTTCAGGTAAAAGCCTGCTGACAGCTGTTCACTCTGATCCTTCCTAAAATGTAAAATACCCAATCCTCATTGGTTAAAATAACAAACACAATTATATGAGACTCCATACTGCTATTGAAAGCTATCTAAAATCACCATATCCTTTCTTTATGCAATCTTCTTTTAAAAGCAAACAAGTAATTTCTAGTTTCCCCATCTACTCATCCACAGAAGGCTGTTTGCACATGAGAATTGAAATCCTTATGCCTAGTTTGTATTTTAATCTGTTACAGTTTTCAGAATGCTTTGGGATCTTTTTCAAAACAAATGTGCTCTGCTAATGCAAAAAAGAAAAAATTAATTATAAAATCAAAGCTGAAATTATGGGGAATCACGATGGTGCTGCTGTAAATAGGATCTGGCAGCAATTTAATACAATATTCTCTGCCTGTGAGGAAGAGAAGAGAGTATTTCATGTCAAAATATCATAATCAGATATCTTTCATAAACAGAAAGCACAAAAAAATACTAAAAGCCAGCCTAAATCACTCATCCTTAGTTATATACATATGAATTATAATAAAAAAAATAGTGTAAAGAGATAGCCACTATTTATTTTTGACATATTTGGTTCCATTTTCAGTATAGAGCATGCCAGCCAGAGGAGCTAATGCAGTTTATCAACTCTGATGTATAGTGTTGTGCTGACAGTGCTGAGGGCACTGGTGATAAACTGAGGCAAACAAGATGCCTCTAAATTAGACCCATATTAGAATTTTATCTTCATGAAGAGAAGGAGAAACACAGTCATGTATCAGATGGGGTAAAAGAAAAAAAAAAAGGATTCATGCAGCAAGGGCATAAATTTTACTCCAGCTTTTGAGCTGGTTTTCACTAACAATGGAAGGTACTAAAATTCAGCATTATGGAATCTCCTTTATAATATACTATACTGCTATTTTGATACACATTTTCACTGCAATTGATGTAACTCTGGAGGCAATTAAAAAGCTGTTCTGCACTGTGGAACATCAGGCCATTGGCTGAAACAAGTGTTACCTGCACAAAGGCAGAATGTGACACTTCTGCAATTTCTTGAGTCATTCCCCTTCCAAGATCCTAGAAGAAATGTTTTATTGTGTGCATGAAAGTAGCTGGCATGTTTTGTTGTACCCTTCTTAAGGCAAATATTTGTTTCAAGGCTTGGGGCACATCATTTGTAAACATTCAACTGTGAAATGTGTGTGGGAGAAGAAAAAAAAAATTCACTAGGTACAGTGAATTCCAATCCATCAGCCATCTAAGTGCATAAGAGCTGATATATTGTGTCAGATAAAGGAACTGTCTAGGCCCACAGCCTTTTCCTGGCACCAGCTGGGCACAGATACTGAGGAAAAGGCACTGAGAACATCTTTCCCCAGTCTACTCTATTGTTGTTAGAAACAAGGCTCTTAATCTGAAGATAATTTGGACTGGTTTTGAATGTCCTAAAATGGATCTATCCTTCAGAAATATGCTTAAAACTATTTCTAGCTCTTCACGATATCACAGGATAATGATCTATAAGAACTCTGCCCCCAAGTGCGAATATGAAGTAGTGTTGATTTTCTTCTTAATCTCAGTTTAGCCCTGGCTCTAGACTTTTTATATCCTGACACAAATGGGGTATAACTCTAACAGCTGCATGGAACTAGGTGTAGTTATCAAAATTTTAATGTTCATAGATATAAAAAAAAAAAAGGATGCTAAGCAAAAATGTTTCTACTTACCTTTGAAATTACAGTTTCTGAATAATGTTGCTCTCTATTCAGTTTGTTCTCTTCTCTACAAAATCCCAGTACCTTGGCTTTCTCTAGATTGTCCTTTTCTCAAACTGTTTCTGCATATAGAAAGAGCTTTTGAATAGATATATATTATAGTGATAATGTAACTAAATATATCATCCACCCATACACTGGCAATTGACTTTCCTCTAAAGCTGGTCTTTTCTCCATAGTTCCTGCATCTAATTATCATCAATTTTGGCTCAGGAAGGAAATGATCTAACAATGAAGAGATCAATTATCTTAGCAGCAAAAGAAAAAAAATCTAATTAGTAAACTGGGAATTTTAGATGGCAATTTGATCTTTGGGACAAGCAGTGCTTAGAGGAACAATGAACAAAACAGAACTTGTGGAAAGCCAATTGAATTCCATATAACAAAGTATCAGAGACTTCTGTCACTGAACTGTCAGAGTAATTAATTTCCATCCAACACCTGACAGTAGCAAAGTGTCCCGTATAAAATATGTTTACGACAAAAGAAGGAAAGTGATAATACACAGATCTGAAAGAGAATGACTTCATTCTCCAAGGATGTGGTCTTTTTCTTCCACAGCAATACTTCACTGGAGTCAAACATAATGATTTATTAACACACAAGAAGTACCCCTGGCAGGCATAGTTAATATTTTAGTACTGCAGATGGTGGAATGTGACAGTTTCACTTGTTGCTCTGACCTTTATTTTTCTTTGTACTATAATTTCCTAGAACTTTCATTTATCTGGAGAATATGCAATTAGAGAGCTCCTTTTAGATAAGGCACAATCATTTATCACATAACTTTAACACTCATGTTTTTCTAAATGAAGCTTGTTCTTCACAGTGAACGCTTCAGAACAGTTTAGAGTAGTTCACTGAGAACAATGAAGACCTTAGACAAGACTCATTAAAAGATACCTTTTGGTAAGCTGAGAATTGTAGACTAAAATTTTAATTTTTAACAGTTCAGTACATCAGGGAAGATTGCATACCAAAAAGCACAGATAAACATGGTAAGAGCAAATATTCATTTATATCTTTAAGTGAAAGAAAAAGAAGCACCTGAGTGACAACTTCATTAAATTTGAATACATTGTCTCTAACTTCTGCTGTAAAGGCTTCAGGAGCGATTAATTTCCCTGCTACCAGTAGTGATAATATATCATGGAACAAGAAACAAGAGAACTGAAAACAAACCAGGCAGGGCATACTAATTAAGGAACCTGAAGAGCCAAATCCTATTTTGATAATGTGTAGTGTTGTTTTCACCTCGTTTCTCTAAGACTATTTAATCATCTTCCTTCAAAATTATAACTTACTGAAAAACAAAGTGGTTTTTTTTTTCTTGTCAGTACAAGATAATATTTTAGTTTCTCATAGAAAGACAATATGACAATTTCATTGCCGCCACACAGATCTTCACTTTTCCCTTTGCATCCCCTAGTCTGAGAGGTAACTGCTGAGTTTTCTGCAGTAGAAGAGAATCACATAGCTGAATTTACCAGAAATACATTCATTTTCTCACATCGCGCTTCTGGAATTTTATTTTGTGGAGACCTTAACTGGAATAGCCCAGCACATTCAGGTTCACTGCTGAATAAACCAATGAGAACTGCATATATAAAGCAGGCAAAATTTTAAGCATGATCTGCCTAAGCTTTTGTATTACACTAAGGACATGCTTCCCTTCTCCTTCCCTTAGACCCAGCACACTCTTCCCTACACATCTCAGGAGCCCTGTCCAAGCTTCCAACTTTTCCCCATGACTCTACTCTTCAATCATTTTCCTGCAGTCCTTGAGAGGGGAACTTTCTCTCTCCTCAGCTGGTGAGAAGCAGGAGTAAACTTCCCCAAACCTCCAAGAGGTTCACACCATCCCAGCCACATCACAAACATCACTTGCAAACTGACAACAAGGAAAGCAAACACACCATACTAATGGCTACAGCATGTGAGAGCTATTTCTGAAGCTATAACAAAAAGATAGCACCATTTATTTGCCTTCCCAGAGAACCTCCAATCTGAAGTGGTGCTAAGCCCTACTTATCAAAATTATACCCCCAAAATCTCAAGTGTAAAATTCAGTTTGACTAGCAAAAACCTGACAGTGGGGAGTAGCGATGAATTTGTCTCATCAGCTTTAAACATTTTATGAAGCTAGAAGAACTGAACTCACAAGGAAAAAAATGCAGGTAATATCCACGCAGACTAACTTTAGACTGGTGATGCAGGGCAATAAATTCCATTTGCAGTCATCAGAGAGATACACCCCTTCAAAAGATGAATCAGCACCCTTACAGTTAGACTAATGATCCAAATCACTCTCTGCAGGTATTTTTCTTTATTCACAAGGAAAGAGAAGCCTCAGAAAACCACCTTGCCTGAGATAAAGCAAGTGCCAGTGCATTGAACAGTCTGTTCAGGTCTTTCAAAGCTCATAAATGGTATGCATAAACAAAAAATTAAGGTGATATTTCTCAAATCACTAAAATTAACCAGAACCTTCAGTTTTATTTTCAAAAGTGTATTTAGAAGCAATGGGGGTTTAATTCTTAAATCTCTGGCAACTCTTTTAAAAATGTTGCTATATTGAGGTTCCTTTGAAAAAATATCATCTTGATAAAAGAAGCCTTGTGATTTAACTTCACATCAATGAACATGTGACTGTAGTGAAAGTCAGAGTAAAGTTTGGGAAAAAAAACTGTGGGTAACAGTTAAAAAAATAAAATCCTATGTTAAAGAGGGTAACTAACTCATGTTTAACTCAGGTTCTGGTACTGTTCAGGGTTTACTTGGAATCAGATGAAAGCCAACACAGCAAGATCCCAAAAGTTAGCAGCTTACTATAAAAATTTATTGTCTGAAACTGAAAGCTTGAATTGTTTTTGGAAATGAACTAAACAAGCCATTATATTTTGCACTTGCTTAGTATTCTGAATATTTTCAAGTTACAGCTTCATGCACAGCAGATAGGATTGTTTTCCAGAGACAGAAAAGACTACTTTGGAAAAAAAAAAAGTGTTGCACTGTGTTTATACAATAGAGATTTAAAGATTAACTTGTATCTGAGCAGTCCAATATGCTCAAAGACCCAAAAAGTTCTCCAAGAGTAGAGCAGGCACTAATAGTGTGGAATTAGCCACTCAGTAAATAGTTTTACCCAAATGATGGATGCTTCTTTCCTTCTGTTTCCATTAATTCTTGACGAATCAGCAACAGCTGGTTATTTAAACTTGAATTCTGACATATGTTTTAAAACTTTGCTTCATTACACAAACCAATTAGAAAGAAAGTAACTTCATTGTAGACTAAAACCATAACCAGTGTGTTTCCACTGTCCTTCCTAAGAGTCCAGCATTCACATTAAAAAATATGTGTATGGTAAAATAGTGAAGAGTCAAAGTCAGCGTTGCATGTTTTAGAAATAAAATATCAGTGCTGTTCATCAGGGAGAAAAATAAGGATCTTAGATGCTGGGAGGAGTTCTACACCACTAATACTCAAGACTTGCAGTATTCACTTGTCTGATTTTCTATTAAAACTAATGGTCTGTGCTCGCAGAAGTGTGCTTAATGGTAGTTCTGGAGAGGTAAGTAAAACTACTGTGTTAATGTCTGACCCTATTGCAAACACCCAGGCAAACTCAGTTTCCTAATCACACTATATTTCAGTTTTCACAACAGGGTCTGGCAGAGAAAGCTGTTAGACTTGGTGGAAAAAAGACCCCTGAAGTGGCAGTCTGGAAATGAAGGTACCAACATCTCATTGTTTAGATTCAGGCTGAATTCCTTTAACAAGATCAGAAGTATTTCCCAATTTCATTTACCACATATGCTCATATGCAGCTAGTCTTATTTTATACACTTAAACCTAAGGTGTAGCACCACTCTCCAGCTGCCACCTTGCCTTCGTTGACCACAGGAGAGTGCCCCAGGCTTTTTCAGAGAAGTTAATTCATTCAGTGCATCCTGAATGAAGAGACAAAGCCTGTTACAGCAGAGAAAACACACAGATCTTTGTGAGGACAGCAGAACATCAGTTTTGAAGATCTGTGTCCCGAGTTGTTCTTTTGTGCTTGTTTTTGTGTTTGTGTTTGTTTTTTGTTTGTTTGTTTTTGTTTTTGTTCGTGTGTGTGTGTTTGGTTTTGTTTTTGTTTTTTAAACTAACCTTAATAGATTTCATAGGGGTCCATGTAGCAGATCTCAAGGTAGGCAGGTGCCTGCTCCTCACCATCACATGGCCTTTCCCTGCCTCCAGGTCTCGGTTGCAGTTTCATTGGCACAGCTGTTGACACATTCTAGTGTAATCTCTATTTCAAAGGTATTTTTGAACTGAAAAACAGATTAATGAGAAAAAAAAAAATGGATTATACAGTCAAAAAAAATTGTATATATTAAGATATCCATCTAGACTCATCACCTCACTCCTACCAAAATAAGTGGAATTTTGTTTCACTTGAGTAAATCCCTCCATTTCGAGGTTTCATGTTAGCAGTCAGTTACTGTCACTGTTCAGACTTCACCTGTACAAAAATAGACATACTGGTGAGTATTGGAAGCAGCATATCTCAATACTTTAACTGAACAAAAAATAATTAGGAATCCTTCATTCTAGAGAGCTTAGTGAATTAATTACATTTTTCCACTTCCTAGCTATTAATTAAGTTGCAGACTTTAATCTATCATACATCCATTAGACAAAAAGATGATTTATTTGCCATCTGAATGCTGCAGTTACTCTTTGCTGAAGCAATACAGGCAGGACTGCAGAAAGCAGCATATTTTCTTAGACCTCTGTATGTCTTATTTCTTTATAAATGTAGACTGGCATTATAGCTCCCTGAATGTAAAAACAAAATCAATTCCCTGGAAACATCGTCAATGACAATTTTGTTACAGATTATAATTAGAAACTTCACCCTATGGAAATGAACAGAGATCAGGTATCAGTGCCAAGCTTTGGCAAAGGACCAGCTGAGCTAATATGACACGTCATTATCTTGTCCTAGTCACAGGTAAGGGAATTAATTTGGAGCAGATTTTCATTTATGAACACCTGCACCTAGATAGTTATCATCAATTACAGCCTTGTGAGGACTTTTATTAATCTACACTCCACCTTATCTGTGTGCTGTAGGTTAGATATTTTAACACTGGTTAAGAGTGAAATAACGTGAAGAAAATGCTATTGCCTTATAGTAGTTCAGCTGAATTTACTGTGGGGTTATGTTCTTTACTGTGTAACCTTAGGAAGTATCCAGTGAGTCATATTATTCTGTGTTAGAAATGGGAATGTCTAATTTTAAGGAAAGCTGTTTATTTCCACTAGCTAACTGGATTCAACTAAGTGTTTTGTGGCCAGACTAAACCAAATGTTCTCACTTCATTCACTATGAAATATGTGCTATTATAATTCTTTAAGTATTGAATAAATTACTTTCACCCTGAGTGTTCATGTTTTGAAGTTACTGCACAACCTGTCTTTCTAAATGTCACAGGGGACCTTGAAACCATGTGGATAATTGAAGATTTGAATATCTGAAGGGCATTGCAATGTGACATGTCTATTCTGGACAACATGACCTTCTTGCAGAAAACAGAATTCTGGATGTTTATAATATTCATACCCTTGTGGTTTTTCAGATAATTTTCTACTGTAGAATAACTTTGTAAAAACTTGCCCTTAAGCAAAATATTTTTTTTTTCATTCCCTGCCTATAGTCCAAATTAGTCTGTGTGTGTAAGACCAGTTGTTTGCTATGGTTATTTCCTCCAGCACAGAGATGGAAGACTCCAGGGTGAAAAAATCCAGTGTGAACAATGATATAGAAAAAATCGCCTGGAGGAAAGTTCATTCTAAAATAACTGGTCAATGTCCTGAAAATTTTGGACACTTCCCTGGTTCCATTCTTCCTAAAATCTTGGAAGTTCACCAATGGCTTATAGCAGTGACTTGTATATGTACCACTAGACAGTTTTATGGGTATGACAGCACCTGTAATGTTAACGTAATCTATGAAGTAATTGACTCTGCCAGATCACTTATAAAACATTTTAAATGAACCCAGGCATAAGCCAATCTCTTTCACATGTCCCTCCATACCTCAAAATGCTGACCTTTACACGTCATTTATACCCTAAAAGAAACTTCTTTGCATATATGCCAAAGTTTTTATCAAATCCAGTTCAAGTTAATTTTTCCATGAAGATTATTCTGGTGTACAGACATGGTGCCAATTCTGCATTCGTTATAGACACTCTGTACTGCTTCGCAACATAAAACATTTTCAGCAACACCTCTCTCTCTCTCAGCCTTTGGAGAGTTAGTTTGTTTTATGATAGAAAACTGCTGACTTAGGATACCTGTTTTTGACATAGTGGCTCAGATGAGAACAATGAAAACTAGCCAAGAAAAGTGCAAGACCAATGTGCTCTATGTGTCGTGTAGAGATGGGAGGTAATTTTAAGTTCCTTAGTAGAACAGCCTATGTTGTGCCAAGCTTCACAGAGTTTCTGAGTGTCTTCCAAACAAAATTATATTTAGCAGAATCTAATGGTTACTTGGGTTATTAATGTATTTGCTCAGTAACCATCAGTAATGATTATTGATGAATGCTCTTTATAAATGACACTAAGAAATGAATAAAAACTTTCCACAAAAGATTTTGGTCCCGCAATTAACCAAATATATTCAATTAATAATGTGCAGCTAGGTTTTTCACTTTTATTAGTCTATAGTAAGGGAAGGAGAGTATTTGTTCTTTAACATGGGATGCAGTCAGGCCAGGTCAACTACAATACATTTTCAAGCTCCATTTTACCTCTGTTTTGAAAAAAATGTCGATTAAAAAAAGTGGATGATTTATAGCCTTCTCCAGCCGCTGATTATTACCTCTTAAATCTTCCAGCTAGAGACAAATGAAGCATGGAATGTCCTGCATTGACATTATAATATAGTAAAGACAATCTGTTAAATCGTACATATATTGTAGTTAACTCTAATTTAGAATATAAATCTTTGTGACAGATGATTGTGACATCATCCTTCCCTGAGTTTCATTGCGAGGGACTGGAGCTTAAAGATAATGAAATGCTTTATGTCCCAGAAACTCTTTTAAGGTCAGCTGGGGAAACTACTGGTATACTGCTCAGTGCTATAAAGTCTATTTTTCTCTGACTACTGAGGAGATTCCTACAAGACTGTCTGATCTTTTGGCTTCCCTAAATTTTCCCCTCTTTCATTCTTTCTAGATGGAAGAATCTTAGTTGTTATCAGAGTCCAAGAGCTTCTGGGACGTGTTATTTTTTCTCCATTTGATTGCAATACTGTAAATGCATTATGCTTGTGGTAGCATGCAATAAGTACTTAAAGTGCAATGTCAATGTTAACTGTTTTCAGTCACTTCGAAATAAATAAAATGAGTGTTCCAGGGTGCAGGTGTACTTTGACTAAGTAAGTAAAAGAAGAGAAATATCATAAATCTCTATATTGTTTTTCTGATGAACGTAGCTAGGTAGAAAGTGTATGTAGGTGCTGCCTACTATGGAACAATTTACATCATTGTAGAAGGCATCTAAAGAATCAGACCTATAATTATTTATGATTGCCATGGACTTTGCTCTGTCACTTTAATACCAGTATGTGATTTTATAGGATGTCTTTCAAAGTAGTTTTTTCCCTTTACACTATAACATTATTCTGATCAAGATTGAATGATGAAAAAATATTTCTTCCAGGCTTATAATGGAAAATATAGTGAAATGCAATTGCAAGAGTGCTCTTAGATCAATTTGATACTACAAACATAAATAGAATATTAGTGCTTGTAAATGAAAAGTCAGAGTGATAGAAAATGAAATACAGAACTTTCCTCTGTCAGGAGATGCACCTCATTTAAAATCAGATGACATTCGGAAATCACTAAAAAATTCTTTCTTGGAAATAAAAAAAAAAAAAAACAAAAACATAGCCACCAACCAATTTTTTCACCCTGCTTCAAATTCTTAGCTAGAAATAATTTTTTATTCTGCTTCTTTAAAACGTCTGTTTGAAATTCACCAGTGTCAACACTGTAATGCAGTGCTTTTACATTGTTGAAATATTCTGACAATTCTAACACAAAATATTTGGATTTTTTTCTCCCTGAAAAGCAAGTGTGAGTATCTGAAAGTGCAGACTTGAGATGTTGCTGTGGGGGAGTGACCATGTCCCTCAACCTATTCAAGTCATCTTCTCCTGTAAGAAAGACTGGTGGAGAAGAGTTAATTCCATCTTATTAGCCATAAATTGACACAAAGACAATTACCATGGAATAACTGATAATACAAAAGTGGTCTTTTTTCTTCATTTGCTTCCTGTATATCAACTAAGATAGCAGGAGAGAGAAATCGCTTCTGAAAGTCTTGTGCAGGTAACAGGCATATTTTGAATTTTACTCTTCTATCAAACAGATTTAAGTCAAATGTAACAATGAAAGTCAAAGGATTGCACTAGTGCAAGACTGACATAAATGAGAAAGTAGGCCCAGAAATCCATTCACATTGACATATATCATACAGACACATTGATAATAGAACAAATTATCAGGAGACAATTTGTTCATTATAGGACTGGTTTTCAGATTTGAGAACTAAACACTTCCCACTGATATCACCTGGACTTTTAAATGCTCATCATTTCTGAAAAAAGAAACCAAGCCAAACAGCCTTAAAACTTATTGTTATATGTCTCTGATTTTTGCAAATATACTGCAAACACAGTGGAAAGAGCTAGATGGGTCTAGATGGTTCATAGGTGCTCAGACTTGGAAGTACCTGTGCTGCAATCTCCCTGTTTCCCCAGAAGGGAAAAAAATTTGTGTACCTGTACGGTTTATTTTATCACACTGTGATTTGTTAACCTCAGATAACCACCCTCTTATCTAAAGAAACTAAAAGTGAATGCTTTTGCAATTGGAAGAGAAATGTTTCTAAAAAATAATCCTCTCTCACGGAATCTGCAGTAACAATCTGTTTCCCAGAGACCTGGGTGGTGGCAAACTGATTGACCCCAAATCTCTTGAAATGAGCATTTCTACCTTCTCTCCCATTTGCTCTGGACAAAACTGTGCCAGTCTTTAGACAGATAAAGGTAATTTGTTTCATCAGAAAGTAGTCAAGAAAAGGCAAGACTCTGAAGAAAACCCATGTACCTCTGTAGCACTGGATAAAAGGACACCAATGGACCAGTATAAATTCTCCTGACTGCAACCCCAGTTTTACAAAGTAATAAATTAAATGTGTCAATGTTTAATCCTATTAAAGCCAATGAGATCAACAAATGCCAAAACATACAGACACACTAAAAGGTCTCGTGAGAGGAGGCCAAAAATGTTAAGGTCAGATTTGAAATCCTGACCCCTACATCTCAGGTTTTGCTTTTATTTATGATGGTATAAAGCCACAGCGAACTATGACGAGGCAGATATAAACCCCACAGACATGGTTAAATATTAGCACCACAAACTTGGTGCGGCCCAAATCAAACTGCGTTCCTGCTCTGTTCTTAAAGAAACATTGCAAACAACCTGTCACATCTGGATCTTCTCAATCTGAATTTGAGGGATAAAAAGGAATTGAAAATCTTCAGTAGCAGAAGCATGGCTAGTTGCTCTTGTGTGAAAGCCAAGGACAGGTACTTTAGGTTTTCTGCACCAGTGCTGCTTTTCCTGAAATACTTCACTTTGTAATTTAGTCCAGAATATATTTATGCATTTAAGTCTATACCCAGGACACAGGTGAGGATCATTAGCTTTTTATAGTGATAGGCACATGCTACTCCACATCATTCAGTTGCTGTTATAAATCCTTTTCTGAGGGATCTAATGTTCAGGGAATTTTGTCTCTCAGCAGGGCAGGATATCTTGCACTCTTTGAGATCTGGTATGTCAAATGACACTTTCAGAGGTGTCCCCAAGACACTCAGGCTGGGGCAACATATGAGAAATGGGATGATCAACATATAAGGTGCCCAGACTCTTCCCTCATAAGGCTGCAGCTGGAAAGAAGGCTGGAGTGTGTTTGGCTTCCAGCTCAGGATTTAGGTGCCTACAGTTTTCCTACAGCTGCTTTACAGGCCAAAGTCCTCAAATAAATCTAGCCAGTAGCAGTAAGAGGATTGTATGCACTGTTATTCTGCATAAGGTCTTCAAATGCCCATGCCAACTCTTTTAAACTCAAGACTGCAGGGTGCATAGGCAGTGAAGGAGACTTTACCAATTTTCACCCCACAAAAAAAACTTTGCTTCAATTTTAGAGTTTGATTTATAGTCCTTTATTATCCTCTTGGGTATCATCCTGATTCTCTGAAGCTCTCCATAATTCTAAGTTATGTGCATCTCTATTCTGAAGGAAAACCTCTGAATCCCATTCCAAAAGGATTACCCAAGCACTCAAATATCTAGGAGAAAAGTAATGAATGTAAGTCCATGTATAACTGCAAAATGTTTGCATGTGTATGAAAATTCCTAACCTACTGCGTTACAGTGAACTGTACAGATGGCCAAAGCCTTCCGAATCAGCCAACAGCAGAAAGTCTAAACGGATTAAACTTTTACAGCAGATTTATGTGATTAACTACCATAAAGGTTTTAGTTACATTACTGAAAATGATCCTATTAAACTATATCTTTATAATCAACCATGTCAGTGTGCTTTACTAAATCCACTTGAACGGTAAGTGACTTTCTAAAACAGGGATAAAAGAAAGCTCAAAAGTGCAATTGTCCTTCCATTCTGGAGACCAGCATTGCCAACTGTTCAGGATTCAAAGAAAGTCAAAAGAATTTCCAGAGAATATAAATATATAATAACTTACTGCAAGTTCAGAGGCTTGAAAGCAGAAGGAAAGTATCAGACTTTAACAAGCTGCCTTTCAGAAGGTCTCCTGCAGTTTTTATGTTGTTTCTGAAAAACAATGAGAACTGAACATCCTTAATGCCTTATAGAATTACTCCAGCAAAGCCTATAAAGATAAAAGATTTTTTTTTTTTCATATTTTGTTGCATCTTCTCATTTACATAGGTCTGCAAGCAAACAGAGTTAAACATTACACATATTGTCAAGTCGAGCATTCAGAAGTTAGGGCAAGCTGTAGTTATATATAGCATGTAAGATCATCATTAATTTTACTCCGGCTTCTGAGCATCATGCTTTGTGAATGGGTTCCAGTCACTTGGAAAAAAACCCAGGTAATCCTGCAGCTCAAGTCTGTACCGTAATATGTAGGTGCAATGGGGGAAGGAATAAGGAGAGAAGCTATGGCTCGTTGCATGGGCCAAGGTTATGCACTCAATAACAGGGCTGACTCTTTTCCTTTGCTATGACTGATCTCACAGTTCTGAGAGGTTCTTAGGACAGGCTGTTCTACAGGGGCAACTGATTTGGTTTAACAGGTGATCGCTCCACTAAATTAAAAGAGAATTTCCTGGGACTAAGAGAAGGCTTTTTTTATTTTTTGTTTCAACAAGATTTCAAGGCCTTATTGCAAACAGTGGAGATGTTAGAGCTTCTCAGAAAGAAGAATAAAAAAAGAGTCATCTGTATCTGCTACAAGGGAACATTAGAAAATTGAAGAGTTTTCCTTTTATTATTCAAGCAGAGATTTTTCAGAATGATTTTAAGGCTTTTTCCTATGCATTATATTTGCAACATGATCAAGCACAAATAGTGGCTCACAGATATTTCTTAGAATCTCCATTACTTGTTTTATTTGCTTCTCCCTTCATTTTTCTTGATTCCAGGGCATCAAGCTTCTTAGCGTTGTGAACATTATCAGTATGCTCTTTGGGCACTTACATTTCAGATTTTCCTTCCCTAAATGAAACATTTGCACTTTAAAATTCTCCATGTAAACTTATACATACAAGAACATGTATGTGAATATAAGTAAATATATGCATACACATTGTGTATATGTTTATGTATATATGAATTAACTCCATGGGTAGACCTATTAACTTTATTTTTCAGGCCAGCAGAAAATAAAACATGGAGCTGTGAAGTACTGAAGACTTGATCTGCAAATAATTTTGCAGATTTATTTTTGTTTAGCATGAAGGAATGTATCAATAGTTTGTTATACTTTACAATCATACACAACCTTTGTTAGGTTTACTGCTCTCACTTTACAAAATGGAAGAAATAACAGCTGTATGCTGAGTGTGACATTTCACAAAGATTAATCCATAAAACAGTGTGATTGTGCTTCCTTCTCTCATGGTTTGTGGGAATGCTCCTGTGAGGGATGGTGAATGGATTAACTGAGGGCATGTGTGCAAGGTACATGGTGGGATATAGGCAAGGAAACAGGTTCAAAGCAGCACCCTGCAAAGACAGGATTTGCTCAGGGAGAAGCTGAGCTCTGCAGGTGGCACAACCTCAAGCTCATTAGCTTCTGTCTTCAATTCTCTCCGGAGGACTGATGAGGAAGGGTGTAATGATGCTCTCAGGGATGAAACCAAAGATCTCCACATTGCACTCTGTCCAGGTGCCACAAGAGCTCTTTGAGAATTTTGACTTTTCAGACAGATTCAGAAATAATCCTATTATCCTATTTGTTACATCAGCCAACTTACAGGGCCTATGTATGGTCTTTGCCAGTTGGAGTGTTTCTCTATAAAGTTTTGTGTTGATATAACAGACTGGGCATGTATTCATGTGTTTTGTTGGCATGCCTATATAAGTTATATATTAAAAAAAGCACACAACCCAACCCCCAAAAAGACATGTACAAGCAAAAATGTCTCATAGACAACGGTTGCTAGCAAAACATTACTTTGTCTTACACAATTACTCCAGTATGCTATCTAATTTCACTAAAATAAGAACTGGGCTGTTTAGTCTGAAGAAAAGGAAACACAGGCAAGACCTTGTCACTCTTTACAACTACCTGAAAGGAGGTTGTAGGAAAGTGAATGCTGGTCTCTTCTCACAAGTAGCAAGATTTAGGCCAAGAGAAATGTCCTTAAGTTGCACCAAGGGAAGTTTAGGTTGGATATTGGAAAGAATTTCTTCACCAAAAGCATTATCAAACACCGGAATATGCTGTGCAGGGAAGTGGTTGAATCACCATCGCTAGTATGTTTAAATGTCATGTAGATATTGTTCTTAGGGACATCATTTAGCAGTGGACTTGGTAGAGCTAGACAAATGGTTGGACTTGATCTTAAAGGTCTTTTCCAACATAAATGATTCTATGATTCTATAAACTATAAAAAATTACCATATTGACATCCAGTCGTACTTTTCCAACCAACATTGAATGATTCTGTAATACAATAAACTGCATCCCTGCTAGGATATGCCAGGGCCATTAAGCTTTCTGAGGTGCAGTGAGATGAATATCATTTAGGAAAAAAAAAAAAGAGCTCTACCTTTATAGCTCCTTAGTGAGGACACTCTTTTGCTTGTTAGAAGATTCACTATTATTATAAAGCTCTTCATATCCATGTCTCCTACCCAGAGAGAAAGTTGCAACAACAACGAAAATCACTAAAGAGAGGTGTAGATCATCAAGTCTATGTTTGTATTGCAAGGCAAGACCAACAGTACCCTTACCATTTCTAACAGACATCTCCCTGGATTGTTCAGATCTGTGACAGTGTTCTGTTGTTTTCATAATCAGCCTACTGCTGATTACAATGTCTCCTGTTAGAAAGCTTTTCTTAATATCTTACCAAAAGGTCTCTTATTAAAGTCCATTACTTCTCAACCTAATGACATTGGAGAAGATAAGCAGCTCTTTTCTCCATTAGAGTGGCTTTGGACTACTGAAGTCTTCATCAGATCTGTCAGCAACTGTATTTTATCAAAAAACATTTCTAAAACCAGTATTGTTGTGTTTGTAAGAAAAATGAAAACACGTGTATGTGCAGCCCAGAGCTCACTATTTAAAGAAGTTAAAATTAGCATCGCCACAACCACTGATTTGCAAATTGTGATCCAAGAGTGACGGAAAATCTGCATGTCTTCAGTAAAAGGCATCTGGAAAAATGAAATCTGTTGTCAGTAGGCTAAATGCACTACAAAGGGGCCAGTGCCTTAACCCAAGAACTTAAAAGATCCTAAAAATCAGAAGGCATTGGAAACTGCTGATGTTCTATTATTCATGTTTAAATTACATAATTTACATCTAGGCTGGGGGTGCTTACTAAACACAGAACATGACTGAAGACAGACAAGAATATTATTCTGCCCAAAGCAAGGAGTACCATTCTTTGCTGATTGTTGTTGCTATTTGTTGTCTGTTATTTTAACCTATATACAGTGATTGAAATAGGGGTGAATTCATCCAGCTGTGTTGTGCACTGAAAGATTATAAAACAGGAAATGAGTACCTGAATAGAATGGAAAAAAAAACAGAAAAGTATTAAAGGCTGAGACAATACAAAATCTTAAGTGTCAAGCTTCTTAATGGAGGAAAAAAGATTTAAAGTAAGATATAACTGATTAGAAATAAAGATCCAGAAAAGTCATGGACATTCAATTCAAGGAAAATCTTCCTAAATTAGGATAAGAAGTTACATAAGAAAGAATTATGGCTCTTTAAGAAATAACTTAGGAAAGGCTTATGGCTGTTTCAAACAAAAGTCATCAGTACAACTGAATTTTTATAGACCCTACAAAATCAGCAGATTTTTAAAGCCTGCATAAAACAGTTTTTGTAATGGGGAAACTCTTAAAAAATCACATAATTAAAGTTTCAAAGAGAAATTATTTTCTCTTTCAGGTTCCAATAAAAGCATTAGTTTATGAAAGACTGACTGACTGAAAAAATCCATTTTGCTGGAAAACTAAAACCTGCCATAAAAATAGAAAGGTTCATTTTTAATTTCAGAAATTCCTCTGCATCTACTTACTACAATATTCCCTGTGTTTGTCTATCATTAAACATTTTTTAGACATCACTCTTTCAGCCATTTTGTGGTTAAAGTACATTGTAGTTAAAATTCAGAATATTAGTAAAGTGAATAAGAAAAAAGATAGAACTGTATAATTTAGTAGGATATCCACAGATTTTATAACCAGAACCTTGGATATAGATACAGAATTCAGAAATACTGAATTCTACAAAAAAATACCATCCTCCCTCATTAGATACAAGGTACCGAGTGTTTGAAGAAAAGATACAGACTACAGGAAATCTGCCTAATGCAGGGAGAAAGGTAAAAAGGGAGGGAGAAAGGGAAGCAGGGAGGCAATCCCTAAAGCTTTGTATCAGGAAGGAAAATTTTATTTCTTTCCTTAATACTCAAAACTAAAATGGAAACTTTACCACTGAAATCAGGAAAAGGACTTGACTTTTACAGTAATCTCATTAGTCTCGTGTTGGCATGCACCAGAAAATATTCCAGTGAACCAAAGAGAAGATAAGGCACATTTTAAAGGTTCTACTTTTTACAAAGAATCTATTTGTTATTCCTGTTTGTCCCTCCATAGCAGAGACAGCTCCAGCCAGATTATGATACTTTAAATTTTAAAGAAAGGAATAACTCTAAGAAAGGACATGAACAAAACTCTTGAAAGGCTTTGGAATTTGGAAATAATATTTTAATTTGACTTGTGCAACTTCATGAAACTATAGTTTATTCTTCTGTTAAGCTCTGTAAGAGGAAATACTTGCTCTGCTTACAGTTAACCAAATAGATTCACTGGAAGCCTTCTCACCAGTGCCAAAGTATCAGGAAATTAATATCATATATTCAAGGGTGTAAACATATACGACAATTTGAAGCAGGGTTGTCAACTCAAATTAAAGCTGCTTAAGCTGTGCTATAGTCAGAGTAAAAATTCAGCTCTCTTTGAAGTAAAACATTGTGGTTGCCTTTTGGTACAAAAATGTTTATAGCAGAAGTATCGCATTACATGTGTAGTTTTTCTGTCTGCTAGTTTGATAAGCATGCCCTGTTTATTGCTGTGGTAGACTTTGGGAGTCTCTGTAACAGTGTTAGAAACTGCTTTTCAGGAGTTCCTCGTTTTGTCCCCACTTACTGTGCTTGAGTTCACAGCATCCACTGCTATGAAACTGCAGGAGTGGGACTCCTTCTGGACAAGATTGGGGGACATGCACCAGGAGTTACCCACCCACTGTTCTACAGCTGCTGACCGGAGCACAATACATGAGGCCAAAGTGGGGCCAGCCTGAAGGAGAAGCCCTGTGACCTTGAAATGTCATCAGGAGAGCTACAGCCTCAGGTGTCTCCCCAGAACCTCTGCTCCTCCAGTGCTGCATGGCTGGTTTGTATGATGCAACCTTGCAGAGTTCCACATTTTGTCTTAGTTTAAGATTGAGTAATTTTTGCATTAAGTAATGAAAGTGTCTAAATATGTGTGTAGTCAGATATGCCTTAAGACAGTTTTTCCTCTTTGGGTTACATTTGTGAGATAATGAAGAGATAATGAAGAGAAGTCCACTTGAACTCACTTTCTTGAGTGTCCTCTACATAAGTATGAGATCTGGATCTGCTGAAATACACTTCCTAGCAAAGAGTACATGAAAAAAACCCTCATATCTAAGGATCCTATTAGTACTATACAGAGAGTACTTCAAATCCTGGGTAGTTGAGCACTCAAGACAGATGACAGGAAGCCTCTTGATACAGGAGACAGCCTTCACAATGACAAAAAGCAAACTGAGGATACCTTCAGGTTTTTGTTAAAGAGTTTCTCTTAGAAGGGAATCTCATTTTCTGTAATACAAAACCCCTGTGTATAACATACGTTGTAAAGAAACAATTGCTATATTCGCTGGATTTTTTTTCCCGTATGATTTTCTTCCCATTTTGGGGGATTAAAACTTTTCATGATGAGGATATTGTGAATATAACCAATGAGAGCATAGTTGAGTCAAACCTCAAC
>NW_008580646.1:1224-29238 GCF_000691845.1 Merops nubicus | reverse complement strand
GGAAAGAGAGAGAGGACCGAAGGGGTCATAATCTAAAGCAGGTGCTGAGTCTGCAGTCTGTGAGTCTACAATGTATTTTTCCATCCATGGTTCTGTATATGCATAGTACAGGCACTTCTGGGGATGCAATGAGCAGATCTAATTGGCTGAATCAAGTTTGCTTCTGAAGCTGGCAGTTTACATTAATCTCAAGTGTGTTTTGTGAGAAGTCATTTTCTTTTATCAGAAAGAACTTTTATCAAATTAACACTTTGTTAGTCTATGTGACAATCTGCAGGAAAAAGTAAAAAAATAAATAAAAATCACATGCTGTACATGAGTGTTACCGTAACTTCCTGCAGATATTTTTCTTTTACATTAACTCATTTCAATCTTCATTCTTGTTCATATTTTCTTTTGAGGTAGGTCATGAATTTCACTCCATATGAATATTATTTAAACATTAAATTCAGACAGGAGCAGAGCAGGATAAGTTCTTATGAGTATGAGTCAGGAAGAAAAAAATTGCTTTATTGAAACAATTTTGATTAAAAAGAATATATTAGATAATAATGTGAAAGTTGCAACAACTTTTCAAAAGTGAAATTGAGATTTTTAAATGTGTCAAAATTCTGATCATGAGAAATTTTCAAAATTAATTTTTCATTCTGTTTTGGAACAGAAGACATTTGAACGGTTACAGTTTTCCACTCCACTGAGGATTCACCATGGGCCCAGTTCTCTATGTGTCTTTAGAAGGTATTAAATTAAAATGCAAATAAATAAAAATAGTAAAACAGATGAAATCTACAAAATACAGCCTCACCTATGCAGTTATATACCCACAAAACATTACTTTAACAAATTAACTGCTCTTATTTAGAATAATTGCTACAAATAGCACCAATTTCTGAAATGAAACTTTATGTGAAAGCTAAAAGAGTAAAGAAAAGTTGCTTTAGTTTTCACAAAAAATATATTGAGTTTGAATCTTAAATATTCTGAGCCCATTCTATAGGGGCTCTGAATTGATAATTGCATTAACTTATTTTACATAAGGTCACTTTTTAATACAATACAGCTGCTGAAAGGCCAAAATGTACAAAAAAACACAAACCAAAAAACCACAGCTGTATGACATACCTTTTTCACATCACAAGAGTGTATTTAGGTTACAATTTTAGAAAACATGAAGCTCCTTTATAGAAGACTTTTGAAAAGTGAGGACAGCTGTTGCAAACAAAAACAGATGCAAACTAAATTATTCATCTTTACTAAATTCTGATATTACAGCTCAGACATTTTCTGTTGTCAGAGGAAGTGTTTTCCAGATGAGGCACACTTACAACAGTTCCTACTGCAGTCAAGATGCCTTTGATTAAGCTGGTGAAGCTGCAGAATATATATGACAGGACTGTAGGTTAACAACTCAGCCAAGGCAAAATGAAGTATGCAGTCACTGTGGAGTGTAGATTTACTGATAGGTCTAGGGATCTGAATAACACATAGAACCTAACAGGAAATTAATCTTGTGGAAAAAACATGCAAATGATTAAAACAAAAATAAAATTATTTCCTCTAAAAGTTATTTCTCCAGTAGTCATCATTCACGGATGAGTGTAGAGCGTGCAAAGCAAATATGGGATATAAGCATTACTTGCATGAGTATAGAACTAAGGCAGTTCTTAATATCTGGTGCAGACATAAAAAATGACCACTATCACCACAATAAACTTAATGAATATGTAAGAAAGACTAAATTAGAGCTGAAGAAATTATTGAAAGGGAGACTGGGCTTTTTTTAGATTTTTGGATAACCACAAGTTCAAGTTCAGAATTAGTAGGATGCCTTCTTGTCTAAGAACTTTGTAGGATATCTATGGCGGAGGAAAAGAAACAGAAGTTTGAAAGTTATATATGTGAAACCAGAGAACTAATGCAGCTGGCACCGTGCCACCCCTCTTCATTTGCTAGCATAAAGAGGTGTACATGTAAAGCTGTTTTTTAACTTTTGAACAAACCCAAAAGAACTTTCTCCATTCTCAAGATTTTTGACAAATTCTGAGACTGATAAAATGGAAAACTGGCAAAAAAAAAAAAAGGTTTTTTTCTGTTCCTTCTTTCATCTTTCCCCTCTGCAGCTCAAGGCTTTTATTACAGGTGCTTTGAGGTAAAGCAATGAAGATATGGGTAAGGCAACTTAAGGGAATTGTAAGAGACCTATGAAGCTTGAAAATAAAGCTATGCACTGTGCCAGTAAAACAATGGTTCTGTAGGGTGATTTGCTTCTTGAGGAACATTATCAACTTTGTTCAGGAAAGACATGAGAGACATAGTTATTTGATTCATTAGGATGACTTTTCTTCTTGACTTTTTTCTTTTTCTTGTGCTTGACTAGATATGATAAGAACTGGTTTTGCCTTGTGAAGGAAATATACAGCAAGAGCTTTCATCTACAGATTATAAGCATAATTCTTTTTCCTTTCCCATTGAACTTCTTGACAGACTGGGAAAATTCTCAATGTCACTTTTTTCTTAAGATATTCAAGTGCAAGACAGCTGACAGGCACAAAGTTTGTTGGTGATCTCTTCAACCAGACGAAGTGGAAAGATTAACAAAAAAATAAAGAAGTTAAAGCCATGCTGAATAAAGCAACCCAAAAATCAAAGAGATGCCATATTTACTGTATAGCTGGGACTGAATATAGTAGTTTGCCTGCATCCAGATGACCTACTGAGGCTTTCATAAGAGCCTTCTCAAGGTGAAATACATCGTATGATGACAATTTGACTGTTCAGCTGGCATCATTCAGAGCAATAAACCCTTCTGTAACAGAATATGAAAGGGTAAGAAATATGTTTTTGATATTATATTTGATTTATGGTCACAGAGAAAAGATACAAATTATATGACTAAGACATTTATAATTCATTCAATATTCGTATGAGCATAACGTGTAATAGGCTATCAAATAAAGGTTGATTTTTATAGAATTTGTTAATCACAAAGGTTCAGAACTTTAAGAAGTTATTGATTTCAACAGAATTCAGCCATTTAAACACCTCCGAACATCTGATCTTAAATTAATCAGTTGATATCTTTAACTCATACTTAAATAGAGCATCCATGATTTGAAAATATAAAACCAGGTGTGTCAAGAGAAAGGCAAGGTGATCTCCTGTTCTTGTATCAAATCATCAGCAATGTGAGTTATTTTTAATGGCATAATAATTATACATTATAGCTAAAAACTTCTATTTTAAGAAGACCTTGTTCCTTGAATTTGGAACGTTCTGTTCGGTAGGGCAACTAAGCTCCTGCCTGGGTTAAATGGAGTGGGATTAATTAGGTAGGGTAAATTGAGGACTGAAGTCAACAGCTACCTTTAAAACTCTCCAGGGATCATGGTTCAGCTGCAGGATCTTAAATAATTTATTCCAAAACCTAATGGTATGTCTTTTCAGAAATGCAGAGGTTTTTATCTAAAGTGTTTCCATATGCTTTTCTTCACACCATCTCTCAATTTCATACAGATTTTAATTTTGAGGGCTGAACAAAGAGTCTGGGAGAGAATGCAAACAGACCCAAAGGAACAGGGTTCTAGACTATCAATTTATTGCACAGATCCTGATTCAACAGACAGAAGCATTATTGGCACCACCACAAACATGTAATTACCATACAGTCTTTCAGACCAATGGCTTTGGGTCTAAACTCAATCACACTCATTGCCCTCAGGAGTTAATTCAGGGCCTAGTTTAGGGCAAAGAGCTGAATGTCAAGGAGAACCCCTTTGTGAATTTTGTTAGTTTTAGCTTTCATTTCACTGTAATTCTATGTAAATGTGAATGAAACTAGGTTTTCCTTGCTAACACTGGCTGCCCCAAGTAGCCCATTTGCACTGAAATGATGACCCATGGACAACATCATGCAGACAAAACTGCCTGGAAACCTTCCTAAGGGGGCCTGATATAACTTGCCAGAAAGATGGCCAACTTAAGATTACATCACATAAAAAAAGAAACTCTTATTTGCTTAACATTGAGTCCCAGGACTGTACTCAACTTTGTCTCTTCTCATGTCACCCAAAGTGACTGAGAGTTCTGATGTATAATGCAGTTCCGACCTCTTCCAGAGCTAAATTACAAATCCATGAAGTCAAAGACACAGAAGATTAATATTATTTCAGTGAAATGGAAGGTCAGGTAGCACAACAGCAGGGCAATGGAAAGCTCTGAAGACAGAATCAAAGACTCAAACTGCTCTTTACCTTCAGGAAACAGTGAAAGGGACTTTTTCCAGCATTTCAGCTGAAGAGACAGGTCAATGAAGAAAAGCAATCTGACACAAAATAAAAATATTAATGTGTAGATCAAAAATCTAATAAAATAGTAGATATTATATGATAAGCATCAGGAAAATCCATGTGCTTAATCCCAAAGAAGCAACAGACAATATTTTCAATATGATATGAGTATAGTACCATATAATTTGCTTTAGGAAATCACTGTGATACTGACACAGTGTCAAGACAACATACACCTTTGCACTCTCAAGTTCACACACAAATTTTCTCAGTCCTTTCTAGAGCATATTTGGAAGAACCTGGGAGCCTTTGAAACTGTGTCCTTTTAAAGCAGAAAGCATTATATCATGCTGATCTTTTTCTTTAAAGGATAATTTCAAGGAAGACAAAGGCCAATGAGCAACATAACCCATGCTACTACAAAATCTAAGTTTTAAAGAACTGCTAAATGTCTTGAACTATTTAGCATTAATCATAAGCACAGTAGCAGAGAGCCCAAGTTTGTATTCTCCCTTAGAAATGTAAACAGTGATATGCCCTCCAAATGCTGAAATCCAGAAGAAAGTTTTGAGACTCTCCAATGTTATTTCTTGACAAGCACTTAAAGGCTTTTTCACATTTCTAGTGCCAACTTCAAATATTTTACAGCCTTGGTTTCTCTCCAGATTGTATCTCTTAATCACAACAAACTGTCACACACTGTCAGTCTCCACCAGTGGAAATGATAATGAGCAGCTTCACTTTACAAAAACACATCTAACTGATTTCAAATTGATGGAGATGGCAAACAAATTTGCCCCAGCCTTTGATGAGCATATTTGTGCAGCTTGGAAATTCCATCCCAGAAGAGTAAATGTGCTCTTGGCAGTTGGAAGACAGATAGCACCAGGGCTTTCTTCTAGTAATACTGAACTAATGGAGCAGATGTTGATTTGCTGCCTTTCATGTATCATTCTCTAAACTATGGCCTGCCATTAAGACTGCAGTCTCCAGCGACCACTTCAACATGTAGTAGTAGCCTCCTGAGTAAACAGTGCTCTCCAGGGAACACAGTTTTACAAATGCCAGATTTCCTTTTCCAAAATTCCAATTATGGCATGTGTCTTTACTGTTTGATTCTGCAAGAATTTTATTTTCCTTACTTCATTACTTATGGGATGTAAGTACATGGCTAAAACCTCCTACCAAATGAAAACAAATAAACAGATCCCTTATATGGTATACTTGCCTATTCAGGAGCCTTTGCATGGTATTCTTTCAGTCCCCGGTGAAGGAGTAGTATGTGAAAGTTGACATCAAATTGCCACTCCTGCAGCAACTCAGTGTTCTACTTTTGTGCACAAAAGCAAAATGCTGTTTCCTGTAGGAGCTCAGGGAGCAGGCTGCTGGCTGTACATTCTCTCTGCCCGGTCAATAGCTTCTCCCCCAACCAACAAGGCAACAGGATGTGGAAGTGCTGCTTCACTCAGAGCCATAGTAGCACTCATCAGTGTCTTTCCTTCTGCTTTAAGCATCAGATGTGATCTGGGCTTCAAATACCCTTCACTTCCCTCTGAACACAAAGCATTTATGCTATTTTCCTGGTAGCTGGTAAATCGAAAAGTATTACTAAAATACAGGCTGCTGGCAAATCTTTGTGCTGTCCCCAGCCTCATTTCCATAATAAATATAACATGGAAATCATTCCACTGAGCTCCAAACAGTTGCTAAAATCCATCACTGTAATGTAATATAGTATACTATATATAAAGATATACACTATAGATGTATATATATGCTGTTTTGGACACAAAGAAATAAATGAACCACCAAAAGATTTGACAGGGATTTGATCATGTGGAGTATACTAGGCCATATTGGAAAAGTGAAGTACCAGCACAGGATGCAAGGCCAAAGTCCCTACCTATACACTGCTTCTATCTGCCCTCTGCTTAATTCTGCTTGTGAACAAAATCCTGGATTATTAAGGACTCGCTATGGAATCAAAGTAATTGTCTTCTTAAATACTCGTAACAGGATAAAACTTTTACTATATTTTCCAGCAGATCTTTGCATCTCATTTGGAGAACTGTAAACATTCTAGTAATGACAGCTTTCTGCAATATACAACGGATAGCAAGCCTTTAATTACACTTCTTCTGTGAAAACTATTACAAAAATGCTTTCTACATTGGTAGAGAAACTAAATGTTCACTCATTTGCCCATATCACGTTATAATGCTACAGAGATTTCAAGCTGCTAGACTTTTCAAAGTTATATTTGAAGGAAAATAATATACATTCTGCCTTTTCTTTTTTTTTTTTTCTCTGTCATGTGAAGAAAATGAAAATTGAGCTTCATACAGGGATTGGCAATTTCAGAGTCTTTGAATTAGTCCTGAGCACATTACTCATAAAAATTTGAAACTTGAAAAAAGAGCAGTTACAGGAGCAGTAACTCAGAAAATTAAAGAAACTTTATAATTAAGTAAAACTGTAACTTTGTAACTAAGTACAGTGGGGGTCATGAAAATTCATCATTCACACAGGGGAAGGTTGTGTAACATCTACCACAACTACCCAGCACACCTGGAGAGGCAAGTGGTGCTCAGGATGGTAAAAAATGGAGAGGGTCACCATCACCCTGCTAAACAATCACAGATTAAAGATTTTTATAACCAGTTAAGCTATCAGTGCAGTCACTGTATAACAACACTTGCAATACTAGTATTGAGATTGGTATGAGGTTTTCAGAGGGTTTTCTGGGTAGTGGACAACTAATCCCTGCAGTTTATGTGCGAGATAATTGAGATATGTATATTTATGGAGAAGAAAAAAAGCTGTGAAAATGTGTTTTCAGAGGGGCTGAGTTTTCTTGCCCAACACATAGTAGCTTGAGCCTGTTTTAAAAGGTACAAGCACCTGGAGTCCTTCCTGAATCCAGTGCAGACGTTGGTCATCAGCCCTTCTAAAATCAGGTGCACGTACCTATACTTATGACTTCAAATGATAGATGAAATATTCCCTGTGA
Organism: Merops nubicus; assembly: GCF_000691845.1. Taxonomy (NCBI): domain Eukaryota; kingdom Metazoa; phylum Chordata; class Aves; order Coraciiformes; family Meropidae; genus Merops; species Merops nubicus. The sequence continues at coordinate 21,942 of NW_008580646.1, read as the reverse complement.
GGGAATCCATTTGTTCTCTTACCCGTACAGCACCCTGCTGCCCGTCAGCCTATTTCAGTCACTGTGTACAAGAAACAGCATTCGGAAGAAAGTGGCCACTTTGATGATTTCAATACCATGCAGTCAGACTTTTGAGGTTTTTAGGCAGCTAAACACCTTTTAAAAGCCAATGTCTAGTGATTTTGCAAGTACCTCACAGGAAAACAGCCACCAAGTCAGGTTTAATGGTCAGATATTCCTGGCTTCACAGGTCATTGACTAGTCTAAATTCCTAACTTGAACGATTGACACAATGATTACAGGTGGACTACAACACAGTTAAACAGTGTAGATCTGCACACTTCATCCTAATATGCAGACATCTACTACTAAATTTTTAGCAGTTATGTCTACCTACTTACATCCATCATCACTTAGTATCATTTGGCCAAGCAAAAATTTGCAGGTGAAGGGCTTATTCTCCAAATTCATTGCAAGAAGCTGAATCTATGGCACATCAGCATCTGCTATGGGACGAGGATCTGTGCAAAAGATGAAGGATCAAGGAGATATCACCACTGACAGAGGCTGGGGATCTGCTGGAAGCACAAAGGTAGCCTAACTACTCCCTTGAGCACAGCGACATTGACCTTACCCTTGCTATTCAGAAGGCCACAGCATGACTAATTCATTTAGTTCTTAGCTTGTCCCTTACCTCACTGTAGATGAGTATATTTAACTTACATATCAAGCCAGGCTACTGACACAGTTTAAGTGAATTAATACCAAACTAGCAGTAGCTGCAGGGGGGACAATTTGATGCCAGTATCTGTTCTCCCCCCCTCGAACTTCATCAATAGCCTGACAGAGCCCATGTTTGTAATTTGAATGTGTGAAAAACAAGGACAGATGTCTTCCATGCCAGGAAGCTCTATTTCTACAGTCAGCTACAACATCAGGAAGCTGAGAAACTAAGAAATAATTGTAAAAGATCTACAGTATACACCCACAACAGACAGAGGAGAAAAAAGGAAAGACAGCACGTTTCCTTTCTTTGAGTTTTCCTTGTCAGTACTATTTACTTTTTTTCTGGTTTGTTCTTTAGCTGTATATAACACCAATTATTTTTTCTCAGCTCATGCTTAGTAACAATTAATGTTTATTTTTAAAGTACCTTGTCAGCCTTAAAATCCTAAAATTAGTACTGAACTAGTAAGAAATGTTTTGCTCCCAGAAAAAGGCTTTGGTTGTCTAAAGTACATGCTAAATTAAATATTAATTTATTATCATTATCTGACCAAATCAAAGATATTTCTGTCACCTCATTATGGTTTCTACTTATAATCGTAAAACATACTTTATTAAAAAATGCCCTTGACTTTTTTTAATTTAGAATTTTAAAATGCTGTCTTTCTCATGTGTGTACCTTAATAAAAATATCTTGAATGAATGGCAGTATGATTTCCTACCTCTTTCTAACTACTAAGATGTCAGAAGCAAGTAATTAATGAGTGTACTGCACAAAGTACATTCCGTACTGTGAATTGTTCTCTGAGCTGCTACCTGTTTGGACATAATTTTAAAACCTGCAATTGCTGATGCCAAAAACCCATCTCAGATTGTCTGTATCACTGTGTTTCCTAGTGTTTTTTTCAATAATAGATTTCCTTTTCATTTGCATTTACATCAAATAATAATGTGCAATGCTTATTTATTTACAATATAAAGCTGTCAATTGTTTGTGCAACTTGTAAGCCATTTAAGAACTGAGTAGTAGAAATGCTTCACAGAAGGTAGGTAACCTTTTTCTAATTTTTTTAAGAACCTAAAGACACTTTGCAGGATCCAAAATTTTGCTGATGTGTGTAATCTCTAGTTAGATTTCCAAATTCAGAGAAGCAAACTAGAAAATCTCTACTTTGCTCTTTCAGATTCTTCAGTTCACTTTACCAGAAGACCAAGTAAGGCAGTAAATCCTATCACTGAAGGGGCTTCAGTTGCAGCATTCTTTTTGATCCTTCCATTAATTTGGAACAGGTCTTGTAATTTTCCTGCCTGAAGCTCTGTCAACTCAGAAAATATTGTAAATTCTACTGCAGAGCATGAAGATTTTCTTTTAGACTCATTCCTTTGTTCAGACTTTCTGAACTACGTATGATACACAAACTGATATCATTACATGTCAGATCTTCAAGTGGTATAAATTGGAGTTGTTCCATGGAGAGGAGTATAGCTATCATGATTTCTAGTATCTAAGGCTTCACACCAGTAATGCAGCCCCTTTTGAGTAATATGGGCAATTTCTGTCATAGACCAGGGTGTGGGTGGGGTGTACAGAGCTTTCCCCATCAAGACAAGGCAACTCTGAAAGACTTCACTAGTTGCTGGGTTAGTCAAAATACTATATCAGTGACTCCTCAAATGCAACAGAAAAACACAATGAATAGCAAGACTTCTTTCATTGTAATTCTGCCACGCTCCTAATTTTGATAGCTAAACTCCTCTGTCTGTGTTGTACCACAAAATTAAACAATTTAATTACATATAGGGAATTCAAATATAAGCGTATACCTACCTGGAAGTGCTTTCATGTTCAGTCTTTAAAAAATAGAAGCATAATATTTATGAAAATACAAATAATTTATTAAGATACAATGCAAGTCCTTCTTGTCCAAACAAACAACCAAAAAAAGTATTTTACTAATTGAAAATTGCTAGATCAATTATCAGGTTACAAACACTCCTACAGAAAAAAAATTGAAAAGGGTATATTATTCGGCAAAATTTAACAGGCTTTTTCAAGCAAAGTAAAGTGGAGCCCAGATTAACAGGTAAAATGATTTCAGACTCCTCATCCTAAGCAGCACTTATCTAGTACTGTTTTGGGAACTCAGAGGTTTCCACAGGGAAAGGTAGTGCACAGCTTTCCTGTCCCTAAGGAGAAAACCCAGCCCATGATGGGCGTTGTGCTCCACAGGGAGAGCTGACTGGCAAGATGAAGTGGCCAGCAAGGCTTCCTGCAGCTGCAGTAGCTATTTTCTCTGGCATTATGAGTGTCATTTAGATAATACAACTAACTATCCCATTACTCCCCCAGAACATGTTCATAGCTGAACCAGAGGAACTAGCAAATTGCTTTAAATTCTCTTTGCTGAGAGCCTGTTACTCCTAAGGGACTGCTTCTTCTTCTATCTTTCCAGCTGTTAAATTGCCTTCAAGGACAATTTTCCACATAAGCGTTAGCTGCAGTGACTTCAGGGGATTTGAGGAAGTGATGTGGTGAATGTTGTTATAGTCTAAACTATGTGAAAACTTGAAAAATCCCATTTTAAAAACATTTTTGTAGTTGGAAAGTCAGGATATACAAACACATTCTTTTACAAATCTTTTCCGAGTGTGATTTACTAAAAAATTTCACCATTCAGGGCACAAATCCCTCCTGTCAAGTAAAAGATCATATTTTCACTAAAAAAGAATTGGTTGATTTTGACACCTTCGATAAGCTGAAAGGGCTGTACTATCTCCCAACAGCTAGTACACACTAAGGGTACTATGGTAGTTGAATCCTGGGCATTCATTTACTATAAAGAAGTAACAACAAAATAACCCTGAAGCAGGTCTCTCCCCAGTCTCCAACTATGAACACAATGGAAAAAAATTCCCTTTGAAATTCCAGTTTCACTGGTGGGGGGGAGGGGGAAGCTAATACAAATACTATTTTGTAAGAAAGTGAAAATCAGAGTCAGAGGTTAACTTAAATTTCTATTTTTAAAAACTGGCTTATAATACAAAACACAGATGTTCCACATATGGATATGCACTTACATCTGTAAGCATTAGCATAGGGGCAGACTCATCAGATGAACATTACTCATTTGGAAAAGAAAGGTGAACTATTTGGGATTTGAAATTGTCATGATACTTTCACAGAGAATTCAATATTATTTTATTAATGGCAAAAGTAAAGGGTAATCTACTTTAAACAGACTTTCCGAAGAACAAACAGATCATTAGAATAAATGACTAACCACGTGCCATGTAAATACAGTACCTTAGTGCTACGCAAACAATGATGCTCAGCAGTGCATGAGAGGGGAAAGTCAGGTGGTAATGCCCTGAAGCATCAGGTGTAATGGTCCTGACAATAGCCTTATGCTCATTATGTTGATTAGTATGTGTTGCTTTGCATGCATCTCAAATCAGACTAGAAAACTGAAGTGTACAAGGGACCCAGTCCAATGTTCACCAGAGAACATTTTCCCAAGACCTAGAAATTTCACAGATGCCCAGCAGCAATTTCCATTGCTGCTGGAAATCTGATATCTGCCAAATTTAGCCCTCTGGTCCCAGCCCCAGACACTGTAAGAAATGAAAAGCACATCCCTGGCCAGGGCACATGTTGCAGAAAGGACAAGACCCTGAAAAATAGTGCTGTTCCTAAAGAAAATGTTAACACAGATTAGGGCTGCATCTTGGAGAAAAAAGTGAGAAAGAAAGGATTGAATGTAACTTTTCCCTTTTGGTCTTGCTGCTGTAGGGGAGATCCAGCCAAGACATCAGGCAACAGATCAGTACAATAATCTGTAAAGATTGCCATCAGGGACATCTCATTTGTGCATTCACTTCCTAAATAGCTCTTTCTACTCAGCCATATGAACATCCTACCGTGTTTATGTAATTTATTAACAAATACACAAACCTAGTATAAGTCACCAGTCTCCCCCATGTATTATGAAATTCATTAGACTCCAGTCCCCAGCTATAAAACAAAACTAATGTTTCACTCTTAAACACCCACTTCGGTGTTGTTGATTTCCACGCAAGCTCACTATGAGGTATCTCCTAGCTTTCAGCACAGCCCCTCTAGGACAGGGGACTTCAGATGTCATTCAGCTGTCTGCCAGCCCTGGGAACTGCCAGAAGACATTTCAGCTTGAATGTTAAGCAAGCTTCAGTCGTCCCTGAAAGGATCCTCTGATACAAGGTCTAGGGTGCTTGAAACACTCCTGAAATACTATGTCCCTTTCTGAGAGAATGCAGCCCGTGATGGGCTGTGTAGGAGGCAATGGAATAGCACTAGCTTAAATTAGCTAAACCTTCATACTTTGCAACAGGATTTCTATTGTTTTCTTCTTCCATTGTTGCAGGTTCCCAGAGCAATGAATTCAGGCACTACCACTCGAAAATGCAGTTGCTGATCAGATAGCCTCAGTAACAACATATCAGATAGCTCTTAATAACCTTTGAAGACTCTACTGTAAACATGTGGAGATTTTGCTCTGAGAGCCTTCAGCTTTTTACATCATTCTTTGGAGGGCATCAAAATTGCAGCTGATCTCACTGAGCTGAATTGGAACTAAGAGCATTTTAGCTGCTTTGGGGGTAGCACAAAAGCTCGAGTTAATGTCATGGTTTAGGCCCACCCAGCTAGCAACAAAGCACCATGCAGCTGCTCACTAACTCCTACACCCCCTCCCTGGTGGGATAGGGAGGAGAATATATAGCAAAAAGATCAAAACGAAGGACAGGGAGGACTCACTAGCCAATTATGGTCATGGGCAAAAACCAGACTTAACTTAAGGGAAACAAAATCAACTGAATTCAAACAACAAAGCCACCACCAATTTACCAAGAAAATCAGAGTAGGACAATGAGAAATGCAATCAAATCCTAAAATCACCTTCCCTCCACCCCTTCCTTCTTCCTGGGCTTGGCTCTGCACCTGACTTCCGTACCTCCTCCCCCCAGCAGCACAAGGGGACCAGGAATAAGGGTTGCAATCAGTTGATCATGTATTGTCTCTGCTCTTCATTCCTCCTCAGGAGAAGGACTCCTCACAGTCTTCTCCTGCTCCAACTTGGTGTCTCTCCCCCAGGAGAGAGTGCTCCACAAGCATCTCAGTGTGAATCCTTTCCATGGAAGCTCTTCATGAACTGCTCCAGCATGGATCTCTTCTGCAGCATTTAGCCCTCTCAGTGGTTGATTGCTCCAGCACAGACTTCCCTCAGAACCACAGCCATCTTCAGGTGCAGCCACCTGCTCCAGCTTGGAGCACAGGTCCTGCTCCACTGGTTGTAAGTGAGCATCTGCTGTACCATTAATCTCCCTGGGCTTCAGGGAATCAGCCTGCCACCTCACCATGAGTAGCAGGGGAATCTGCTCCAGCATACCTCCTTACTCACCTTGGTGTCTGCAAAGTTGTTCCTTTCACGTACCCCTTCTCTCCAAAGGGTTTTTCCCTTCTTAAATATGTTATTTCAGAGGCACTTCCACTATTGCTGATTGGCTCAGCCTTTGCCAGAGCCATGTCAAATTTTGGACCTGGTGTGGCTTCTAGAAGCTTCTGAAAGGAGCAATCCCATAAACACCTACCCTGCTACCAAAATACCACCACCACACACAAATCCAACACAATTAATCACTTTAGAAAACATAGCCCTCACTGTAGGGTTACCTCCAGTGACACTGCATCCCAACCCTTACACCACAAAAATTAGACACCGTGGCATAGTCAGGGTTCTTCAGACAACCAGCCTATTTCTCCATTACACTCAGTACTTGTGCAAACTGTTTTATTCATCCTAGCTAGACATCCTGTCTGTCAGTGTTGACTGCATTCATACTCCAGAAGTTAAGCTAACCCTTTTCTTAACTTCATACCCTTTTATATAAATTAGCAGGAGTTCTTTCATCTCTGATCACAATGCATAGTTGAGATTAATGGCCTGTTTTTCAAAAGTACTTGTCAGTAGATGTGAATTTTCTATATTTACAGCAATGTGTGTGCTTCCAGAATGCACAGAGAGGCTGGCTGGGAGAATACACCTCTTAAAAGCACTGAACATCCTTGTCTTCCCCTCCGATCAATATTCTTCACTCATTATGGGCACATGCTCATACAGTACCTGAAGGATCAGTGTTGTTTTATTTATAACTTTTCTAAAATGTAATTATACATTCAAAATATGAAAATTTCTTCTTGAGCAGTAAATGATTGTTTTAATCATTGATTTTTATTGTTACTGCCCTGGTACTTTCCTAAAGTTTCTTGTCATAGGAAAAATGCTTTGTAGAGAAGTCTGATGTTTTTATCTCTAAGTGCTATCTGATTTGGGTTTGGTTTGGTTTGGTTTTGTTTTAAATAGGAAGCTCAGTGGTAGTAATACTGGGAGGGTTATTTCAATATGAATATAAAGATTAAGACTATATATCTTTATTTTTAACACCCTTTTTCAGATCCATTTCCCATATTCATGAAAAATGAAAAGTATTTTGATGTCACAAAACTGATATTTCATATATCATTTTGCTACATACTACTGCTTCCTTATTGTCACCTTAGATGACATTGCAAGTGCCAGCTCAGGACTGGAGCAAAATGTAAGAGCAAGAGGATTTGAAAAATAAAGATTTAGGATCCAACTCTTATATATTTTTTATTTCTTGACTAAATATATTCCCTTTATACAATTTTATACATCTCATCAGTAGAAGAAATTGTTGAATACTGCAGTTGAGTTCTGGGTCATCATATGGCTCAGGCAAGATTAATGAAGATCTGCACAAGTACCCAGGACTCTGTGACACTCCAAGTGTTAAAAAGAAATCTAGGATATTTCTCCTGTTATTTAATTTACAAGTAATTTAATTGTACAACTTATTTTCTGTTCTGTTGAAAGAATACTGCACTCTTTATTGTTGAAAGTTTGTAACTGAAGAATGCATGCTGTCAAGGAGTATATGTGGTATATGGATTTGGAGCCCCAAAGAAACCATGTGGAAACTTCAAGAGACACACAAGAAAAATAAATGTGTTGCCAGAACATTCATGCTGAAGTGATCAACAATTAATGAGTTTACAGATGTCAAAGTGCTACAAGTATTAGTCTGTGTGGTTTCCCACCGATGTAAGGATAGTGTTTGCATTTCCTAAGGATGACTGTTTCAAAATGATGGCAGCATTGCAGTGTTATGGAAATGCTGTAGAACCCTGAAGGAGTAGCAGTGTAATTATTTTAAATGTAATCATTACGTTTAGAAAGGTACTTAGTAACACTGGGTCAATTTTCTGGCAAATTCTATGCTTTCAAGACAGCAAAGACTACAAAACCCACACACTAAATATATCGCACCACAATTCGGTGAGGCAGTACCTGTTTGAGGGAAACTGATGGTCAAGAGAAATCTCAGAGTAGAACCTCAGAGTTCATTATTTGGACTTCAACCCTGGGAGAAATAACATGGGCAAGTGTTTTAGATCAACTGTCCAAAAGCCCCATATTCTGATTTAGGATGTCCACAAAGTAACACGATACTGGAACTGAATCAGCATTTCTCCTGCTTCCTATAACCAAGTCACAAACACCTCAGCTTGTTCCCCAACCAGGATGTGCACACATCCCTTATGCTACTGGAAGAAGTGATGCTGAGATTGACAAAGGAATTGGTCCACAGTGACTGACTGGCTGGGACATGCTGCAGCCCAGCAAGTGTGAAGGTAGGGACTTCTCTCTCAGTCTTTACCCAGATACTGATTTTCAACTAAAACTTAAAGAACCTTCAATATCCTAATCCTCTTTTCAAGCAAGACCGCAAACATTTAATTAACTGGTTCAGAAATTATTAAAGGAACGACTGACAGACAGATGGATGACTAGACCACAAATAGACTCTGCTTTAGCCTCAGTTTCTTAGGAAACCAAGCTACAAGTACAACCCAGTTGCATATAAACCTTTGAGTCTCTTCTCATGTCAATATTTGTTCAATAGGTACAACAGCTCTCTGCAAGCAGGGTGAGATGTCATTATTCATTTATCAACCCCAGTGCTCATTTAAACACCTTCTACCACATATAATTTAAGATTTTTTTTTATGAAATCCCAAAATATTAGTAGATAGGACACTTGAAAAATAGACATACCATTTTTAGAATTTTAGTCTCTGACCTTTTTGAGCAGAAGGCAAAAACTTCCACCAAATCATTCAGCACTGCTTTCATTCATCTCTCTGACATAATTTTACAGCTCTGTAGAGTACATAGAGCAGTTGGCAGGAGCATTATGCGTGGTATCTGCCATTGCCTGTACAGCAGGTCATTTGTAAAGGCTCTGTGAAAACTGCATTGTAGTAGTGAAAGGGGGATATAATAGAATTGTAAAAGCAGGTTCTTTCTTGGCTGCTAATTCATGTAAATACAAATCTACGCTTATCTTTTTAGCAGAGAAAATGTACCTGTAAAATCAGGACCCGAAAATGTACCGGAACAGATCAGAAGTTAACTATCAAAATTCAGCTCTGTTGGTCTGTTAGGATCAGAAAAAAATACAGTAAACTGTAGCCAGAGACGGAAGGGAAAAAGTCTTCTGAGAACTGCAGACAGTGTTGGGCACAGCGCACCGTGCACAGCGGCGGTCAGGGTCTGGCTGTTTGCATGGCCAAACTGTGAGCATGTTCCAGTTATGACTAAATTCTCCTAGTAATGAGTGATAAATTGGATAATGGGAAATACAAGTAATGGCCAAGCACAAAGCCTTTAGGCACTCCATCTGGTAGGCACAGTAGAGATTGATGAGTTTCATTAAATGACCAATTTTAGTTTACTCTAAAGGGAAAAACCTCACCACAGCCAGGGCATGTAGACAGATCCACAAGCAGGGACACCAAGGTGGGGAGCTGAATTAAAACAGTTCTGAAATTAATGGTAACAATAGAAATGTCCTGAGAAGAGTCTGGCTGATTTCTTCAACAACTATACTCCTCACAAGGGTGCAGAACATGGCAGAATGCCATTTGATTTTCTAGGTACTTCCTTCAATCAGAACAAAAGCCACATACATTTCAGTCCTTTTGTGAAATATCTACCTCTGGTTTCAAAATGTGAGAGGTTTGTAGTATTCTCCTTCTGTCTCCCAGTCTCTCTCTCTCTTTCTCTTATTTTCAAATAAAATTGATAAGATATTCTACTCTGTCAAAAAAAAAAAAAAAAGGTAAATTTATTCTGTCTTCATGAAAAGCTTTAGCTAAGCAGCATGTTCCAGCAAAAATGCATTTTTCTGGAAATGTTCCAGTCAACTCAATTTTTCTCATCTGGTCCAAACACACAAGAGGATGGATGGCATTGGCTGATTCTGCTCCTAGAAGGCAGCAGCAAGAGAAGAGATTATCTGCAGATCCACCTTGACAATGAATGGAGGCATGTCTCAATCAGCCAGAAGTGGCAGTGTGAAAGTTTAGGATCTTCTATGACATGAGAAGGGAGTAAGAAGAGAGCTGGAAGGCTCCACAGAAGTGTGAGTGAAGAATTTTGTAGACTCAGCTCCAAAAGAGGTTAGAGAAAAATGCATATTTGTTAACATAATTATGCCTTTAAATATTGTGGCACAAGCTAAAAATAAAAACAACGCAAAGAAACTGGCACTCTGCCCAGTTTATGCATGTATTTTATGCTCTATTTCAGCATATGCGTGACTCTAACTCAGCTAAGACACATTTGAGTTGTGAGGATTTCTCAGAAAAATCATGAGGAACTTAATTTTTGAATGATAGTTTGCCTTTTTTTTTTTCAATGGCCAAAACAAGAATGTATTTTTAAAAGACTGTGCAGGGGGCCTGATGTTGCAATAACTTTAGCTATTTAAATTAGACTTTTACTCTAATGAAAGCAAAAATTATCCTTCAGTGAATGATTAAAATTAAATTATATGCTATTAGTATCTACAGACTGTATTATCACTGGAGTGTAAGGAACATGAATTCACAAGGTTGGATAGCTGCAGTTCCAGCATTCAAAAATCACAAAAAAAAAGTAAAAAACATCATTAAGGTTTCCTGATGAAAGGTTCTGGTATATTTGCAGAATGAAAAAGAATAATTTTTCATAGTTGCTCTACACAGATAGAACAATTTAATAGTTTAAACTGGCCACTTCATCAGCTTATTGGCCAAAGTGAGGTTTGTCTTTTTTTTTTTTTACAATTGACTGCCAGAATGCAGTTCTGGGATGAGATTTTGTAAGGGACATTTCCAGACATCCCTGTGCTCCTGTTGTTGCTTTGGATACAGGAGTTGACATTGACATTTCATGCCTTGTCTTTCCACATCATCTTCTGCTATTTCTGTCTTACAGTAAAGAAAATCCAAGGGGAAAGAAAAAAAAAAAAAAATCAGACAAACAATTTCCCAGAGCCCAGGTGGATTTCCAACTCCTATTTTTAGAAGCAAGGCTGAAAGAAATCTCTCTACATTGCTGGTGCTTGGGAACCTGGGCCAAGGCTGCATGTTTGTGCCTGAAGGGATGGGGTTGAGGCAACAAGGTAAAACACAGAAGACTGGTGTTTCATCAGATATGTCTCGACATCCCCAGAAACAGTGCTTCTTGCAGATACAATCTTTATGCATGGCACCTGCAAGTCATCCCTCCTCATTCCATTTCTGTGTGACAGAAAGACACTGTGAGTATCCTCATTTTCCACTGGGGGCTTGGCACAGATGTGAAAACACTGAGGTATGAAAACACTACTGTGGGTCTAATTCCATGGGAGAAGATCATGACAAGATATGGGACACGTTTCCTAATGTCAATGACAGTAGATATTCAGGCCAGGTAGACACTACCCAGCACTGGGACAGACAAGAACATTCTGGCTGCCTGAGAACATAGCAGGACCAGCAGAGCTCAGGTTTACACTTGGATGTCTAGAGGGCCAGAGCTTCATTGCTATGGTGCTCAAATTGTCTTTGTTACATCATCAGTAGTTGCAGCCAGCTCTGGATGGCTGTGGAAATGCCTGCTGAAATTAGAATCTGTAGAGATGGAATAGAGTTAAATTAATTTTCACATTATTTTATAAAAAAAAAAAAAAAAAAAAAAAGAAATACATTTTCAAAATAGATAGCACAGACTTTCATGGCTTGAGTTTTATGGCTTCATATGTCAATGTCATCTAATAGTGGACACAACAAGATCGCAATGGGATAGCAAGAAGGGACAAACCTGGCATGATGAAGGACCTGATTCTCAAGGAACAACACAGTTACTGTGGAAGTGGTGAGTGGGTTCCTCCACACTGGCACAGAAGCGGCTTGAGGTTCCCAGCAATTGACAGGTTATGCTCAGAAATTCTCAGCACTGAGTAGCAGAAGATTTGTTAGTGTTGGGCACTGTGGTGGGTTAACCCTGGCTGAGCAGGGGATGCCCACCAAGCCACACCATCAACCTCCCCCTTTCCTCTCCTTCCTCCACAGAGCAAAAGGAGAAGGGAAAAAATAAGATAGAGACAGAAGCCTTGTGGGTAAAAAACAAGGGCGGTTTAATTAGAAAGCAAAAGTTAAGCAATGCCACCCATGGAAGCAAAGAGCAATAATAAAGACTTACTCTTCACTTCCCATCAGCAGGTGATGTCTGGTCTTTCCTGGAAAGCAGGGCTCCAAAACACGTAGCTGTTGCTCCAGAGGACTGAGGAGTAGCCCCCCCTCCTCCTCCTTGGTAGTAGCTTTAGAGCTGAGCTGACGTCACACAGTCTGGAATACCCCTTTGGTCAGTTCAGGTCAGCTGTCCTGGTTATGTTCCCCCCAGAGCTCCAACCCCCATCCCACTTTGGGGGGAATGTCAGAGTGAGCCTTGGTGCTGTGCGAGCACTGCTCAGGGGTAGTCACAACGTGGGTGTTACCAACACCCTTCCAACTCTCAGCACAAAGGCACTGCACCAGGAGGCTGCCATGGGAAAACCAGCTCAGCCAGACCTGATACAGGTACCTGCATAGGAAAAGCTACGTGTAGTCTGACAATGCTCTAGGCATTTAACTATTTTGGTTAGCAAGAGCCTCATCAAACTGTCACGAGAAGTTTCTGTAAAGCTTATAGGGCTCACAGGAAGACCCATGCCTTGGGGAACTGTCTTGTTTGTCACAGATTTCCCAGGAGGGCATTTAACTGCTCTTTTTCCTGAGGTTGTAGTTCTTCTAATAGCCAGTAATTCATATTTAAAGATATTGCCCATTATCCTTCTGCTCAGTGTGAATAGAAGTTCCTAATAATTACTTTTCTTTTACTCTTTCCTTTTTCTAAAAGCTGATAACATCCCACAGTGTATCATGCTCAATTTGGTTTTGGACTACAGCTGAATTTCCTAGGCATTACCGCAGTAAAAAATGTTCTGTTTAATAAAAGATAGTTCAAAATATTGAGAAACAATCTTGAGGGTTTTATTTTTTTAATGATTATAATAATGTAACTTTGATTAGGTCTTCCAGGCAAAGCCTGAAGTGCTATCTGAAATAATATATCCAACACTAAAAAATAATTATATATGAAATGATGTTAGGTTAACGAAGTTTGCCATGCAATGGCAGCTAGATAAAAAAGACTCGGATGTATTTCTGTGGTATATTAAAAAAAAAAAAAAAAAAGAAAAAGAAAAAGAAAAAAGAAACTAATAGCTGCTTTTCCAAAAGCTTTTACCTAACCACCCGATGTATTTTCTCCACCTCTCCTGTTGAATAGAGCGAGCAACAAAATGGCTTGGTAAGCAATTGGCAACCAACCAAGGTCAACCCACCACAAAAGCATTCAGTTTGAACCATGATGTTTGTACAGTGCCTTGACTAATTGGGTGGCCTTGTGCAGCAGAGTGACTGTATCCAGTTCTGGGATCCCCAGTACAAGAAAGACATGGATCTGTTGGAGCAAGTCCAGAGGAGAGCCACAAAAATGGTCAGCTGGAACACTTTGCCTATGAGGAAAGGCTGAAAGAGTTGAGGCTGTTCAGCCTGGAGAAGAGAAAACTTTGAAGAAACCTTATTGAGGCATTTCAGTGTATAAAATGGACTTACAAGTAAGATGGAGAAAGTCTTTTTACAAGAGCTTGTAGTGACAAGACAAGAGGCAATGGTTTGAAACTGGAAGAGGGTATCTTTAGACCAGACATAAGGAATAAACTTTTTACTGTGAGGGTGCTGAGACACTGGAATAGGTTGCCCAGAGAAGTTGTGGATGCCTTATTACTGCAGGTGTTCAAAGTCAGTTTGTGTGATTCTTTGATCAGCCTGATCTGGTGAAAACTTTCCCTGCCCATGGAGAGGGGTTGGACTAGAGGAATTTTAAGGGTCCCTTACAACCCAAACCATTCTATGGTTCTATGAGTGTAGGATTCTATGATAGTGAGAAATACTTTCAGAATTAATTTCACCATCTCCAGGTATTCCATACAAATACTTGGTGAACAAGACAGTGAAGTTATAAAAAGAAGTCAGCATCTGTTAGCAGCAATTTAAAAACAATGGTTAGTCCATTTATTTATTTTTTTCTTTGATGCAGGACACCCAAGTACTACATGAAATATGAAATATAGTTTTCAAAATTAGAATGAAAAACTATTTTCACTGAAACAGAAGAAATATCTACATAGAGTCATGGAGGAGAGAATTTTTAATATTTCAACAAAATAACATAAGATAAAGGTTCTCAAAGGAGCATGAGGTGCTAAGCAAATGGAAGAAACTTAAAGCTGTTATCTGCTGTGCTGAGTGATCATCTGCCTAAACCATAAGGTAAAAAAATGAAATGTCAAAAGTAGAAGAATCTTAGAAAAAAAGTGAAAAGAAGAAAAAATGCCTGCAGCAAATAAAAGATTAAATAAGAAATATGTAGCATGATGATACTTTGGCTGTTCCACTTTTAACCAGCTACTAATCACTATTATTAATGTAATTAAAAGTAGCATAGTTTTTTATCTTTCCTCAGTAAAACAAGTAACTTTCCAGGTAGCATGAGAACCTTAAAGCAAGCAACACTAAATTGGTCCACCGGTCTTTAATTTCAAATACAAAGTTTCTTAATGAAGCCTGATTTTTATAAGCATTTCAAGAGAGTTTCAGAGCTATTGTAAATAAAATAATTTGATCTAAAAATTCTGAATTCATATATTTAATATAATCCTGTTGTTTTCTCCTAAAAATTACAAGCTTTAGATTGTCAAGTACTTGGGTCTAGTGAGACATACCTGGGCTAGAAGGTGGGCTAAGTCAGGGTGGCTTCAGAGGCACCTGGATTTCATGAAGAAAAAATATTCTGTCATATAAAAAATCCCCAGTGGGTTCACACTTCAGATAGTTCAGATAAATTCAACACCCCTTTGCCACTTAATTTGTGTAATATCTTATAAAGGAGTTCACACTGGTACAGAAGGCTTGCCTGAGGCAAAGGCTGGGAAATAGATCTGTGAGTATAAATCAGGCTCTCACACACAGCAATCCAAGTTTTTGAATCCAAGGTACAGGCTCCTCAGTTTAATTCTGAATTGAAAGCTTTGTTGTGGTGCAGTCTTTTTACAGATCTTCTTTAGTGGAACAAATAGAAAAGGCCTAGGTTACCTGACACATGATGGTTTGAATGAACATAATGCCTGATAATACATCTGGCCCAGAAACAGGGGTGTGCTCATTTGTTAGCATTTACAAGCTCTGATTTTCAATTTTCCTTCCTCTTCCTGTTTTCCCAAAGAGAATGTATGATTATTCCCCCTTTTATCTCTGTGTCTCCTGTACACTTGGCACATAGTTCTGATCATCATCTAGATAAGTCAGACCCAAGCATCTGCTCCTCTTGTTAGCAGAAAACATAAAGCAAAGATACTTGTTGTTCATAGCCCAGTAATATAGGAGCTTTCGAGCAACAAAAGAAAGCAAGGACAATGCACAGCATCTGTAGCAGCAGGAGGAGTGAATTCCACAGCTATATTTGATGGCAGTCCTGTTTTGAGCCTCAAAGTCTGAGTCTCAAAAACTGAGGAAGCTCCTTTCCTTTCCCTGAACCACTGAAGACAGGGCTGCAGGTATCTTCCACTATTTGGTTTGGTGAAGTTGTGGATTTTTTTTTATTTTTTTTTTTTTATTTTCAATGAAAATTCTAGTTGAAACTGCTGATGAAACCTTTGTTTTGCCAATTATTTGTCAATAAACTTTTACACAATTTTGTAGTAGAATTCCCTATGAAAGTGAGATTTCTGTTATCAAACATATTTTGTCAGGACACCCAGTACCCCTCCTAGCTCACAGTTTTGCTTCAGCTCATTCCTTGATTTCTTTTCTATGCTGTTTCCTACTGCTCCAGTGTCCCTTTCTTCCAGTTGTCTTGATTCCTTCCATACTGTTCTAATTGCTCTAAACACCCTTTCAGGATGTATGCCAATTGGTTTTTCTCCATTCAATTCCCGTCAGCCAGACAAAGTTAATAACTTTACAAAATAAATACTGCACAACCTGAATTTCAAAGAAAGGCAAAAGGCATTACTCCTTGGCTCAGCTCTCTTCCAGGTGGAGAGCTGCCTATTGCTCTTCAGCCTGTCCATTGCTGATAAACAGCAGGAAGGAGCCTACCCTTCCTGCTCATGATGTCACCACAAGACAGCGCTGTGCAGATTTTATTTTAGTTTAGTTTACTGTAGGAGAAAGCACAATTTGTTGCATATTTGTTTTGTTAATTCCATTTCCATTTTAATTAGAAAGCAAGTTCCTGCAATTTCTATCATAATTACCATAATCTGCTTGTAGTCAGTATGATGAGTTCAGCCAGGAGATGCAGCTGGGTTACATTTTCTTTATCCTAGGTGGAAATCTTTAAGCAGGTAAGTATTGGAAATAATTCTGCAATCACTCTTTTTGAGACAATATCCATGTACAGGAGTTACTTGATGGATTGTGTATAGTAGGAACTGTGTAGCAGGGAAGACACAGTTTATGATGTGTCTCTGGATGTGTAACAATGATCATAAGCAGAACTCATTTTTCTGGTTTTGTTGTTTATGGAAGAGATCATATTGAGGATGCTTACATTTTCTTGGGAGATGACTTATATGGGTATGCACATATTATGGATTTATTCACTATTAAATTTTATGCCTGTGTAACTCAATTGAGTCTGGAATTAGAGTGACACAGCAGTAAATCAGACCCTATTATTCTTAGTTACTTATACAGATTCATAAGCTGAACTCACTGTGATATGACCAGGAATATGTGCGTGGAAGGGTGCTTTAAAGGGGCTCTTCAGCGAGAACCATCAATCTCTTTGACTGCATTCACCTCTGGTTCACAGCACACTGCAACCAAAGAAGAGCTTCAGAGGATGATTTTGTAGGGCGTCTTCGCGTGATACCTCAGAGCAGAGAAGCTTCTGCAGAAAAAAGGGGG
The DNA here is from genome assembly GCF_000691845.1 of Merops nubicus. Lineage (NCBI taxonomy): Eukaryota > Metazoa > Chordata > Aves > Coraciiformes > Meropidae > Merops > Merops nubicus. The sequence goes on along the minus strand of NW_008580646.1, from coordinate 4,775 downwards.
GAGCATTCAGTGCTCCCTCTCACCCATACTGGCTTCACTGTTTATCAGTGTCATATAGCTTAGCTGTAAAACTGATCTAGAGGAAGTTAGTGTAACAAAACTCAAGGACAAGACTGGAGAAGTGAGAGGTGATTACAGTTTATGAAATCTCTAGGCAGGTTATTTTTACCCACTCAGACTCTCTCACAGCCTTCTTTCACTCATGCTCTTATATCCATACAAGCCCCCAAATCTGCAGGTCCAAGTGGTGCAGCCATGATTAGTTTTGTGCAACAAAGAGGACTAAAGGCTCTGCCTGTTGAAGCTTCATGTCTTTTCAGTTTCTTTTGACTAGTGATAACAAACCAGTTTTCCTTTATATTCATTAGGAGTTACAACTGTTACAAGGTGTCCCTTTGCTTCAGAATCATACATACTTGAGACTCCACAAGTCTTAGGCAGGGTTGCTGCTTTTTGTCTGCCTGACTTTGAAATAAATTTTTCAAATGCGTGCATCTTTATGGTCATCATTTGTTTTCCCACTGGGCTGACACAATATGGAATGGCATATCTGATGTACAGTAACCTCACTGTCCCCATCCTGTGGTCAGAAAGCAGGGTCTTCCCCTAACAAGGTATCTCTGCTGGGCTCTCAGCAGAGCATGAGCCTTCAGGGAGTGAATAAACAGCGTGTTCTTCAACTTGATTGATGGGGAACAATCATTGCCAGTATACATCAGTCTTCTAACATTCACAGCAACCTTAGTAATTTTTTGAAGTGTCTTCAGGTATAGCTCCCCATAAAAAAAACAAACAAATAAACAAACAAAAAAAAATCCCCTGCACCAAAGAGAGATCTTCCTAGTAGCTCTCAGTGGTAAAGAGGTTTGGGCCTTTTATTGATAGTGGACTTGATTTTTTTTTTTATTGATTTTTCTCTGGTGCTACTATTGTACAAATGTGCCAGAGGCAAAGAGAATCTCAAAGATTTATTTTTGCTATTGTTTTAGATGTTTTTTAATAAGATTTGAGCAAAAATTTAATACTGAAAGTAAACTAGATCTGAAATGGCTATTTATGACTCTTTTAATACACGTTCAAATGGTCACTTCCACCGCCTGTATTTCTGGCCTTAAATTACTCCATTAATGTCTTTATGTTTTCCAGTGCTATTTGTTTTAAGTTAACTGACATTTACTAAAACTAAAATTTAAGACATTTGTTTATTAATTTTGTGGTAGTATGATTGTCACAGCCTCCTATTAAAAAAATAAAGAAGATATGCTATATTACTCTGGTTACCATGTAAATAATGTTTTCACTGCACTCACCATTTGAACAATCCTAAGCCGTTTGGAAACATCTTTGAGTGGATGTATCAAAGCTGAAGTTAACCAGGTAGAGATAGACTGTTTAATTGAATAACATTTTTGATCAGGGTTCCTCATTGCAGGAACATGAAATGTCCAAAACATTGTTGATTACTGAACTGGCTAAATTAAAACAGCCAGGTTTTCTTACTACTTAACTGAATCCAAAGCCCCATTGTCGTTCATATTGGATTTTCCGCTACTAACACTCATAGAAAGACAAAGGTCCTTTGCATTAACAAGAGGCAAAGAACCAATTTTTTCTTGGTTGTAAAACATGTACAAATTATTTTAAACCAAATATTGCCCTCTGTCCATAGTTTTCATAAAAGCTTAAAGCTGACATTAGCTGTTGGAGCCACATTAAGAAGCTTTAGAGTCTGTGAGAAATATCCCCAGCCATAGAGGAATGACAGTTTTAATCATTTAATGTCATAAATCTGATTCTATCCCTGTATTTGTAAAGTATGTGAGGATTTTATGTACCCAAAACCTAGTGGTTAATTAATTTGATGATGAGACCTATCTTGTGGAGTAGCTTTGATTTTGTGATGTATAGGGAATGAAAAAGGCTCTACCACCATGACCAATTAAGATAAGAAGAATGTTATCAATATGAACTTTCCTGCATATGAGGGAGGAAATAAATAAAAATTTCCTCTAAGAAATGTAGATAATTAAAAAAAAAATAAACACCCAGTTTTTAGATAATCTGCAAACATGCTTGTTTGCTGCCATAACAAAGTGAAACATCCAAAATAAACATCACTCTGGTTTTGGCTGCATCCAGAGGAGAGGTCAGGCACATACTTGGGTATGTGCCTCAGCTATGAGGCACTCTTGGCTCCTGAGCTTCTGAAGGTCCAAGAACAGAAAGGCCTGACTTTGCCCCAAGCTATGATTTTCTTGGAAAACAATGTGGGTAAATTCCATAATAAAGGAGACAGAGGAATACCTTCCAAGTGTTCAGTGTGCTGCTCTTTCCACAGAATTTACCATTTGCTCTCCTTACAGCTGAAGTGTCACGCAGTTTGCTACTGCCTAAGCCTTTGACTTGTCTGGAAACTGGACAACATTACCCACAACATCTGGGTCTGATACAAATGAAGCAGAAGGCAGCATTTTCAAAATTCCGGACTCCCACCCTTCCAAGGGCTTAATTATTTGTATTTATTGCAGTCTCACTTTGGTAAGACTGAATGTTTGGTTTGGGTGGTTGCTTTTGTTGTTTTTTTGTTTTGTTTGGGTTTTTTTATCCCACATAAACCCACTTATTTTTCCATGTGGTATTCTACCACTGAATGCTTTTCCCACATGCATGCACGCTGGGGTATCATGGGAACCTCTAGAAAAAGTGGCAACAAGCACAAGCCTGTGGGACCCCACAGAGGCCTCTGATCTACAGCTGATGGAGAATTTCATGACTACTACTGAGATGCATAGAAGAGGCTAATTTGTTCAAAACAATGTTTCCCAACAATTCTCACTGAACTACACACAGAGTTTGGCTGGAAATCTGTCACGGCTTCTGCCAGTGCATCATCCCACAGATGCTGGCTGGACTGGCTTTCCCTGGTTCCATGGCAGTTTTACCATGTACCATGCCCTTGTGTGGGAAAACAGATGGTTTCTCCAGTTTTCTGCCAAAACCCCATCTGTCACAGGGTTTAGAAGCCTTGATACTAGAAGAGCTGTGTAGCAAGGTGTCTGGGAAACCCATAGACCCCAGAAGAAGCCAACTTCCCCTCCCATCTGGAGGAATCAGTAGAAGGCCGGATATCTTTGGGGTTAAGCTGGTGGGCTACAAAGCTCGTCACTCATTTGTTGCTCCTTGTGGCTTGGGGTCTCCTATCTCTTGACAGCACCCATAGAGTACCAGAACTGTCCTTGAATCTCCATCCAACAAGCCCAAAGATTTGATTTGACTTTTTAAACATTTGAATTATTGTGATTAGTTTAAAAAAAACCTTCAAAATACAAAATACACCTTTTTTTTTGCACCTAAAGTAGGAAATTTTCATAATCTTAGAATTTCCTGAAGAACATGAACCTCTGATTAGCGACTAATACTAGATCAAAAGAACAACTTTCAGCAACATTCATTCCACCAGCAACAAGTAGAGGAAGAAGGGGAACATCATCCCTCTCAAAGATCAGGGCTAAGCTAAGAGACGACCTGGTCCTCCTGTAGCTTCTGTCATA
>NW_008580646.1:0-1193 GCF_000691845.1 Merops nubicus | reverse complement strand
GGGAAAGAGAAGAAGAGAAAAAAATCCTCAGGGGTAAAAAAAAAAATTTTTACTTGGATAGAAGGGTCAGTGTCTGAAGTTCAAGTAAAGTTCATTGCCCAAACAATCTCCAAAATCAAACTTTTGGGTTTTTTTAAAAACAGTTCTGAATGTCATGGATTTCACAATGCAAACTTCTGATACTTTCTGCTGTGCTCTAAGCAATCTCCTCACAGACAATCTCCAACACAGGCTCGGGATTTTTTTTTTTCACTATGGGTTTGATCTCTGGTAAGTGCTTTGTTTCACTCTTCCCAAGGCCATATATGTTTGCAACAAGATGAGAATTAACATGCAAGATAGCAGCCCACAAACTTTGCAGATACACTTCTATAAATACATTTCTGATAGATCCACAAAGAGTTGAAATGAAACAGCAGAAAACATTTACTTTGAAAAGTTCTAGTTTCTCAAATCTGTTTCCCCTGAGTACATTTACAGTAGTTGTTACCAAAATAGCTCATTGCTGATGAGCCTTAAATGAACACTTCAAGTCCATGAGACAGAATGAGCATAAGCAATCACATTAATGCTATATAACCTAGCTAAATAGCCTAAGACAATTTTAGTTTGCATGCTGACAAGAGCTAAATTGCAGGGTTCACCTATAGCAAAAGTAAATCAGATGGTGATCATTGCTTTTGCTTTTCTTGAATTAATATCTGCCAAGTACACCATAAAAATTCTGGTCACCTAAAGAAAAACATATTCCAAAGCTAAATGTCACCATTACTTCAAATTACTGTGACTTATGATACAGAAAGCAATATTTGGTAGCCTCTAGCAAAACAGTGGCCTTTTCACAGTCATCTGCAAAAAACAGTAATAGTGTTGATAAAATATGATACATTTTTGTAATGTCACAGGCTTTCAGATACTTGGAAAAAAATCCCTGATAACAGATGGAATGTTTTTTGACATTAAAATATGCATTTTTTTACACATGGCAGTGAATGAGAAAAGTGTTAGCTTAATAAATAGTGGTGCTCATGGGTACCAACTAGTTTCAGTTGGCTTCGTTTCTCTCAAATATTCTGACTTCATGATATTAGCACAAATTAGAAATAGCTGGTAGTTTTGAGTCTGTACATTGCTCTGCATAAATGTGCCTTATATAACATGTTATATAAGGGTCATTGTTATAGGTGACTCTC
>NW_008580645.1:40951-45119 GCF_000691845.1 Merops nubicus | reverse complement strand
GCCGGCCGGTCGGCCTGAGTCCGGGCGGTGTCAGCCCAGGAATGGGGACTCGGGGGGCAGTGTCGCCGCAGGCGTGACTCGGGGGGTGTAGGGTGTTTCTTCTGCCTTCCAGTCTGTGGGACAGACCTTCCTTCCCCTCGAACAGACCCTCCAGCCCCTGTGACAGACCTTCCTTCTCATCAAAGAGACCCTTCAACCCCTGGGACAGACCCTCCTTCCCCTCAAACCAACTCTCTTTCACCTTAAACAGACCCTCCATCCTCTAGGACTGACCCTCCGTCCCCTAGAACTGACCCCTCATAACTTCACACTCGCCTTCCCCAGCTCAGGCCCCTCAGTGCATGGTGTAAAAGTTGTCCCACCTGTCCCCACTTCTCTGCATCCACAGCTGCTCCTAAAAATGCCAACTGGACATGTGACACCCCAAGCAAACACTGGGGTCCGGTGGCTTTGCTCCCCAAGGCTGGGGACGTTTGGTGGAGATTTTTTATGGCAGCTACCACAAGCATCTCTCCTCCTCTGGCATGGAGTTGCGGGGGGATATGGAGAGCTGAAGGCTGGAGGAGTGCAGAAGTGCTTCTTTGTGAACTCTTTGCAGCCTTATGCTGCTCTGCCTGGTGGTGACACCCTTCATGCAGTGTTTTTAGGGGCAGACTGTGAGGGTTTAAGCTTACAGATGGGCAGCCCTCTCTCCTCTGTGCCCAGCAAGATGCCTCATCCTCTGAGACAGCAGCGAGCAGAGCATTTTGCTCAGCAGCATCAGAGTGCTCTGAGGATACCAAAGCAGGGAGATGTTTTCCCATCAGCTCTGCCAGCCTGAGGACCTAATGCAATAAGTCTCTGGGTGAGTAACCTAATTTAGGCACGTGGCTAGATGAAAGCCAGTGGGGCTGAAGGACTTGGTGGGCAAACACACCCTTAGGAGCTGGTGGAACAGGAGATAGAGAGGTGAGTCGAGAGCAGAGCTTCAGTGGCTCTGTCAGAGCCCAGAGGGGCTGGGTCTCTGCTGCTGTCTCCTCAGGAGCTTCAGCTGCTTTGTGGGCAGGAATTGGGAGGATCCCCATGAACCTCAAGCTTCAGGTTTGAAGCTCCCTGGAGATGCACTTGAACCTTGCTGGAGAAGCTGGAGTCAGAATCAGGCCAGTGTGAGCACTGCCCAGGGGTGCTCCGTTCGGATAGCGCTCCTCCATCCCCAGCCTCAGCCCAGGTACTGGAGGTGTGTGATACCACTGTGCATTTCTGGGGTTAGAAAATGTTCTATTCCAGGCCAGAAACTTCATCACATGGAAGCCTCTCAGGGGCAGGGAGCAGAGCAATGGGAGGAGGAATGCTGGGAACAAAAGCTTGGGGCATGTGGAAAGGATTTATTTTGAAGAGCTGTGTCAGTGGAGGATGTTTTCCTGGAGTAGCCTTGGGGAAATGCTGTGCTGGCTTTGGCTACAGCTGCGTGTTAGCCTGGGACAGGCATTTTCTGATGTGCATCTTTGTTTTTCTGCTCTCGTCACTGGATCATCCCAGCTGGGCTAACGTAGAGGGAAGGCACCCACGGAGGCTTCTGGCTGTCCCCAGAACTGCACCTATGCTGTGGTGTAAGCAGTGTGCTCCACTTGCCTTGGGTCAACAAGCAGTGCAGGAGCTGCTCTCTGAGAGCCTGGCACCCCTCACCACACTGGGAACGGGCTTTGCCAGCAGCTTGCCCCCACCAGCACCATCGACTGGTGCATCACTGCTCCCAGGACCTGCTGGGTTTGGGTCACAGTTTGCGCCTCCTGAAGGGTTGCAGCCGTCGTGCTGTAACAACATGAGGATGGGCAGGGTTGTACAACTGCTAGTATTTGAGTATTTGTCACTCTTGTCCCCTCCTGCTGGCTTTCTGAGCTCGGTCTGAAGGGAAATGAGATCCTCTAGAGCCTCATCAGTGCCTCTTGCCCTAGGGACATCTTTACTGCTGGGGTCTGCACTGGTGAGCAGCCCTGTGCTGGTTGCTGGCAAGCCAGCCCAGTTTGCAAAGCCATTGCTTGTGGGGGCCAGAGGGCCTGGTGCCTGGCCAGGCTGTGCAGGAGGAGCTGGGCACAAACCTGCTGAGGTTTCCAGCATAGGGAAGTCCTTCCAAGGTTTGACCACTGGAGCTGAGCTGTGGGTGAAGCTGGTCTTTGTCTCACGGGGTCTATCGGCTGTGCAGCCCTCGGCAGTTCCCGTCTCTGCTCGTCTTCCAGCGATCCTCTTCCCTCAACCCAAAGCAGAAGGGTCGTGCTGTGCCCGAGCAGCCACTGGCTACCCTGGGATTTACCAGCCTGCTCAGCTGTACACTGGAATTGCATTGGCTCCAGGCACCTTTTAGCAGTCTCAGTGAAGAGTCTGGGAGGAATAACTTCTCCTCTTGCTCCTCTTACACTGGGAGGAAGGCGTTTCCTGCTGGCTCCAGTGGAAAGCCCTGCCCGGGGAGAGCTGGCCAGAGCCACTCGCCACCGTAAATCGGTGCCTGTTCTCCAGGAGCCGTCGGTGTGCCGAGAAGGTGGTACCTGCTTAACTGGTGAAAAAACACTTGCAGTCGCCCGTCCTCGTTCAGGGCTGCCAGCTCTCATAAGGAACTCTTTATGTGAGAGCCTTGGCTTGCGGTCAGAGGCAGTGTGGGGGGAAAAGGAGAAGGAAAGATAAATTTTGTGGCTCAGTGTAGTATCCAGAAGTGTGGAATGGTGCTCTTGGTAGCATGCAAACCTGTGTGAATAAAAGAATTGGACGCTTCCTCCTCCCATCCCTTCCAAAAATCTTACAGTTTGTCTTTTAAACTTCTGTAAAATATATGTTGAGGGACCTGAGACATCACTTTTTGCCACTCTTACTCAATTTCCTGGCTGCTGGCTTTGTGAGCTTACTTCTTCGGATCATAGGAACAGGGAAAAAGTAATTCTTGGGAACTCAGGTGAGTTTGGGGATCGTAACAATGTTAAAATTCCAGAAAAACAAACACAAACAAACAAATTCAGCAAGAATGGGTCCACTTTTTGTCTGCTGCTTTTGCTAAGGCTTTGGCTTTGAGAGCTGCCAGATTTGCTTCCCGTAGCCAGCAGGAAAAAGCTCGTGTCTAAAATAGTTGCCTTTCCCCCAGCCCTGGATTTTCCATCATCACGTGATTCCAGAAGCTGAGGATTTAGGAAGAAACATCAGCCGCCATGAGGCTGATTTTAAAAAAAAAACAAAAGAGCTGGGAGCACAAGTTTTGCTTTGAAACAGCAAGCCCAGGGCTGTGCAACCATTTAAACTGAGTTTATACTCCCTTGAGCATTGCCTAAGTGTTGGGAAGGGGTCGAGAATTCATCAGATGTCATTCTTGTGGTATTGCTGGCATACAAATGTGTCTCAGGGTGCAGATTTGCACATCAAGAGGCAGCATCTCTGCTGCACAGCAGGCCCAAAAAATCCAATGAGCACTGGCATAACTCCTCACGGGTTAATATTTGTTTCTGCTGTCAGGGGAAGGGCTCAGAAGCTCTGGCTGCTGTGGTGATGAACTGGTGCATGGGGTTGAGGGACCTGCATGCCTGGCTGCTGATGGGACCTTTCTGATTGGTGTGCTTCTCATTTTGGCCTGCAGTTATGTCAGAAAGCAGTTAAAGATACTTCTCATCACTTCAGTCATGATTTGTTCCTTTCCTCTCCCATGTTACATGGTACTGACTGGAAACCGGAATTCCATTAAAATTCAGGAAGTCAGCAATTTTGCTTTCAGTAACTTAGAAAAGCTTTCAATAAGTGAAACAGCCAGTGTACATGAAGTGTACTGGAGATGCAGGAGGTTCCCTCTGTGGCTGGGAAGGGAGCCCTGCTGCCTGCACGTCCCTCACAGCCCAGCCATCGTCCTTGCGGGGCTCCTCTGCTCCTTCACCTTCCATAGGCTCTGGATTTAATTAAATCGACTTCTTCCTCCCAGTCTGGTTGTTGAAACAGGTCTATCCCCCTCATTATGAGAGCATGGCCTGTTTTTGGACAGCTGCTGGAGTATTGGGGTGGGAAAGTTTTAAGACAGTGGCTGGAAGTGAAACTCTGCCCGAGATCCTGAGAGGACCTTCGCCTCCCTCCCCGCATCTCCTGGTTTGTTCGTTTGCCCCATGTGAGCGTCGCTGCCACGGGGAGAGAAGGGATTCATGGCTGGCATTTTCCTCCCGTG
>NW_008580645.1:40315-40876 GCF_000691845.1 Merops nubicus | reverse complement strand
CTTAGGTTTTGACGAAAAATTTTTGCTCTTTGGTGTTTTTGGTTTGCTTTTTTTTTTTTTTTTTTTCCCCTCACTTTGGGATTTTCCTCCAAAACGGCTCCGGGCTGGCGCCTCCAGAGCCTGCCAGCAATGGTGCTGCCTCCCGCCGCACGTCACCGCGGGGTGTGGGGAGCGGGTTTTGCTTTCGGTTGCCGGGCCGGAGCTTTCTCTCGGGGGAGGATCACGGAAGGACCTGTGTCGCTGGGGCCGGGGGCCCTGCCCACTCCGACGCCCTCGGCAATCCCGCTCCTCGGGGCCTCTCGCTGGTAAGTGATTTAGGTGCCTTGGGGACAGTGCTGCCTCCCGCCGCACGTCACCGCGGGGTGTGGGGAGCGGGTTTTGCTTTCGGTTGCCGGGCCGGAGCTTTCTCTCGGGGGAGGATCACGGAAGGACCTGTGTCGCTGGGGCCGGGGGCCCTGCCCACTCCGACGCCCTCGGCAATCCCGCTCCTCGGGGCCTCTCGCTGGTAAGTGATTTAGGTGCCTTGGGGACAGCATAGCAACCTTTTTGGACTTCACCTGG
>NW_008580645.1:28837-40249 GCF_000691845.1 Merops nubicus | reverse complement strand
GGTGCGGGGCTGGCTCTGCCCAAGGGCGCCAGGGGGGTGCCAGCCAGCAGGCATCTGAGGCTGCCTGCACCCCGGAAGCAGGCAGAGATGTTTGGTTTTACTCTCCCACCCCTAGCTCAGCAAGTGTAAGGGACACCAGTCTCTCCAGTTTTGATGTCTTTGTGGGTGTGAGCCCCTCTGTGAGGACGTGGGTCTTGTCCTCTGGTCCTGGAGCAGAGACTGGGCAGCAGCGGTGCCCTACAGTCCTGGGGGGACCAGTCTCCACCCAGAGAGATGCTGGTGCAGGTGTGGGACCATTTCAGGGGTCTTGCCTGTCCTGATACCCTCGTTCCAGGGCACAGCAGCTCCTTTTAGCTACAGGGCAGAGCAGCCCTAGGTCCCTCCAGTTTCTGCTTGGGTGGGGAAAGCAGCCAGGGTGGCAGGTTCAGGTGATACCATGGGTGGGTGCAGGGGGACCCCTGGGGACATTGCTAGGGCTGCACAGTGGTGCAGGGAGCAGGGCTGGGGTAGGATGAGGAGGCAGTGCAGGGTGGGACTGTTTGGAGGAGTCTTGCTCCCACCCTGTGGGTCCTTCATCATGACCTGGTTTCTTCACTGGCACTGCTCCCTCTGGAGTCCAGCAGCTGCTGTGCCACACAGGGGGATGGCAGAGGCAGGTGGAGGTGGTGGATTTGTGCTTGACATCTATGACAACTGCCTCAGCTCTGGACTGGGCAGGGGAAGTGCTTTGGAGTGGCGTTTTCAAAATGAGGTGAGTAGTAGGTGGACCTGGGTGGTCCCCATGCTTGCGGGTCTGGGCGGAGGGATTGTTACTCCATGCACCTGGCTTCTTCAGAGCACCTTCCCTAACCCCGGCCACTGACAGCCCTAAATCCCAACAGGCAGTGCACAACTTTAGGTTGGACCCTTGGGTGAGGGAGAGGGGAAATGGCACAGAGCAGAGGGGTTTTGCCCAAGGACGTCTGCAGGAAGTAGACAGCAGTGGCTCCATCCTCTGTCTGTGTACCACAGCCAAGGTCAGGGGCATGGGGCACAAGTGACAGAGGAGCTCTGCCAGCATGAGGAACCATAAATAATGGTGTCTCCTGATCCTTCTTCCCTTGAGGGTCTTCTGTGCCAGAGCTGTCAATGTGATGGCACTGGGAGTACACTGGTACATCACTGGTGTGATGTTTTACCCTGTCCTGGCACCTGCCCGTGTTCCGACGCTGCAGGGACTGGGAAAGCTGATGCTCCAGCACCTTCCTGTGGATGGAGAGGTGTCCCTGTGCATCCCATGGGATGTCCTTGGAAACATCAGTCGGGCAGGGAATGCTCCTGTGCTGCCTCGGTGGGTCCTACCTGCTGGCCCTGCTGCCTGCCAGGCGGAGGAGCCTCTCACAGATGGCACCCAGCTGGGGCTGGGCTTCTAAAGGCACCCATGGGTGTGTCATGGCTCCTCTCCTCACCATGCTCGTCTCCTCGTGAGCCAGCTGGCTGCCTGGTAAGGTGCCCGGTGGCAGGCCTGCAGCATCCCCTCTGCTCCCGAGCAGGGAGCAAAGGCAGCTTGACCCAGGGGGTCCCTGGTTGCTGGCTGGAGACAGATCTCCCACTGAGTGGAACTCTCCCTGCATGGTTGGGGTAGGAGCACGGCATCCCTGCCTGCCCTGTGCTGGGCCTGGGGTGCTGGGATCAATCTCACCTAATTCCAGCCACCTAATTGCTGTCAGGCTAATTGCCACGGGTTCCCTGGGAGCTGGGGGAGAGGATGCTGCAGCCTGCTTGAGACCCTGTGTAGTGTACAGGTACCCCCTGAAGACACCAGTCTCTCTCTGAACTCATGTACTGGGGTCAGTTTTGGGCACTACAGGATAAGAAAGACCTTGAGGGGCTGGAGCGGGTCCAGAGAAGGGCAACGAAGCTGGTGAGGGGTCTAGAGAGAAAATGCCTTATGAGGACCAGCAGAAGGACATGGGGGTGTTTAGTCTGGAGAAGGGGAGGCTGAGGGGAGACCTTTTTGTTCTTGACCACTCCCTGACAGGAGGTTGGAGTGAGGTGGGGGTTGGTCTCTTTTCTCAGGTAACTAGTGACAGGATGAGAGGAAACAGGGTTAAATTACACCAGGGGAAGTTTCAGTTAGATATGAGGAAGAATTTCTGTCCTGCCAGAGTGATGAGACATTGGCCCAGGCTGCCCGGTGAGGTCGTTGACCCCACCATCCCTGGAGGGGTTCAAAAACCGTGTGGATGTGGCACTTTGGGGCCATGATTTAGTGGTCATGGTAGTGTTGGGTTGGTAGTTGGACTTGATGATTTTGGAGGTCTTTTCCAACCTTAATGATTCTAGGATTCTGTGATTTTTCACCTGGGATCTGAATTGCCCATCCCATTCGCTGCCCAGTCCTGCTGCAAATCATGGCTGTCTTACTTCTCTTCTCCTTCACCACTTGGGCCCTGACCACCCCGGGTGCCATAAGCAGTGCCTGGCCTGATCATCTCCATCCCTCACAGGCATGGGCAGTGGTTTGAGGTGGGATCTTCACGGCAGTATGACTTTGGGCTGATTCAGAGCAGTCCTTGGAAACTGATGTGGGGTCTTGGCGAACATCTGGGCTTAAAAAAAAGGTTTCATGTGACTATAGAAGCACGATGATGTTGCAGTCCCTGGACCTTCCTGGTGTCTATTTCAGAGGGCATTTTGTGGTGGTGTTGTCCGCCTGGCCCCGAATCCCAGATCCCTCTAACAGGATCGTTCTGGGGTGCTGCAAGGTGCGTCTCAGCTGGCCCTGGAGAGATGCTGCTGGATGTGGCTGGGTGGGATTGTCCTCAGCTTGGGTGACTACAGTGGTTGGAGGCTCATTGGCTCTGTGCTGGGTAAGTGGCCGTGTCCAGCCCCACTGGCACCCCTCTGCCCTGTACTCAGGCTCTTCCATGTCCCTTGTCCCTGCAGTAGCCCAGATGGGTGTAGTTGCCTCAAGAGGCAAAGGAAGGGCCAGGGCTGTTTCTGGCTGTTGGTGATGGCTCTGTGGTGTTGGGAACAGAGGGACTTTTCCTGTTCCTGGCCCTGATGCACTCCATGAGACTGACTGTGCTTTGGGAAGATCTTCCCATTGTGGGTTCTGTTCTTTTGTGGACATCTAGGCATCAAGGGCACGGGACAGGTATGGGCTGCCATTTGCCAAGCAATACCCTCCAGGACAAGTATGTGGAAGGAGGAGGCTGCCTGGGTCAGGTAAGGGCACAGGATCAGACCAACATTCTTGGCCAGCCCTGGTCCTGCTCAGAAGCTCCATTCAGCCCCACCAGGGACCCCAGGGAGTTGGTGGTGCTGCTAGCTGGGTGAGGTCTGTGCTGACCCAAGAGTCTGGGTGGTGTTGTGCAGTAGTGTTTTAGATCACTTACAGAATTTGTAAAAGTGTGATTTAGCAGAGTTCGATGGCAAGGTTCACTCTGTTACTGCACAAAGGGAATATACAGTGGAAAACTGAATTAGAATCGATTTGGAATGAACCTTTATATCATTTAGCCTGGGTTTCAAAGGTTCACTGTTTTTATTCCCAGTTCACTCACCTTTTTGTCAGTGGTAGATTGCTCTGAAGTTTGGATCCTTGTTTTCCCAAAGCAGACTCTCGGACCTAGGATTTTATAACAAAAAATAATTTAACAGAACAGTACAGTAGAAGGGCCACCTCTGGAAAGGGTCCCAGGAAAGGAAGGAGGAGACAGCTCTGGGCAATTACACCCTTACAGACTGTTCCCCCACCCCTCACACAACAGTTACATCCACCAGTGGGGTATGGAATTTTTTTGTTCCTCATGGGGTCTGAAAAATTATTCTGATCTGACATCTTCTATCTCTGTGCTGAATTCCTTCCCTGGCTCTGGCCAGGTCGCTGTCTGGTCTGGTGGTACCTGCTGTTGATGGCTGTAGCCTTGAAGCCTCCTTATCTTCTGCCTTACACTGGTTCTGAAGGCTCTATTTTGACTCTGTGGATATGTTTGGTAAATCTAAGGGAAACTCACAACTTGCAGCCTAAGGCTTCAGCAAATCCAGCTCCTCATGCTAATTAAAGCTGAGCAAACAGCACCTAAATCATGCACCATGATAAATCTAAGTTATTAATTCTGTTCAAAACTTACTTATTTAAGCTAAATGACTAATATCTCAACATTGAGAGGTGTCCCTGCTCCAGGGGAGAGTTGCCTGGAGTGTCAACCAGTTGCTGTCCAGGGAGAGCTTGACCTGGGCTCATCCACTGATTTACTGTTGATAGAAGGTCTTGTTGCTGGAGATGACCACACTGCCCAGCGGGGAGGGCTCAGAGAAGGCTCATGTAGGCTGTCACCTCGTATTTATGGGATAAGGGGATTGGCTTATGGTCAGATTGCATACTGTGAGAGCGGTTTGGATGAGACTCCTTGCACCTACAAGTGTCTTCATGCTGCTCCTTTGTGGGTTTCCTAGAGGAGCTCCTGGCCTGGCCTTCACCTCCTTTGGAGCTTGTACCAAAACTGTTGCTGTTTTGGCTAAGGGCAGGTCAAGTACATCCATCCCAGGTGCCAGCTGTATCACACTTCTTGCTTTCACCATGTGCTTTTAGAAAGGGGTTTTGGAGATGCTGGGTCAAGCCCTGCTAGACCACCCCAGCTCCTTGCATGGCCTTACCTGCCAAAGCCAACTGCTCAAATTCCAATTAACTTCGAGCTATCCAACCACAAGGTGTTGGAACCCTGCCCCAGACCATTACAGCTGCCTTTCACTCTCTCCCCCATGATAAATTCATTTAGGCATCGCCAAATGGCATCTTAGCGTGTTAAAGCAAAGCAGAGATCACAGCAAGATGGTGGATGATAGAATGTTTGAACCCAGTGAAGACCTTTTTCCACCAAAGACCTATTTCCCTTGAAAAATGCCTGAACACAAGACGTGCCTCTGGGACGGACTTCTGTTAGATGCTGAGGGCACTGGAGGGTCTATGTGCTGAGGAAAGGCTGAGAGCCCTGGGGCTGTTTAGCCTGGAGAAGACTCAGAGGGGATCATCCTGAGACAGGATGTGGCCAGACTCTTTTCAGTGGTGCCCAGTGACAGGACAAGGGGCAATGAGCACAAACTAGATCATGGTAAGTTCCATCTTAACATCAGGAAGAACTTCTTTGCTGTGAGGGTGGCTGAGCCTGGAACAGGCTGGCCAGAGAGGTTGTGGAGTCTCCTGCTCTGGAGAGATTCCAAACCCACTTGGATGCCATCCTGGGCACCCTGCTGTGGGTGGCCTGCTGGAGCAGGGGAATTGGACAAGATGATCTCCAGAGGTCTCTTCCAAGGCCCACCATGTTGTGATTTTGTGTTCAGTGTCTTGGTCTGGGACTCTGGCTGATCCTTCCTTTCAGCCTCAGTTTCTCCCTTGAGCTTTTATCCCTATTCCCTGCATGAGCTGCAGGACTTGAAAACTTTCTTGCCTGTCCTGACACATGATCTGTGAGGTTGTGGTCTCCAGCGTGGTCTGCCAGTTTGGTAGTAGGGTCTTACAGTCCACTGTCTCAGTGGAGATGGGGGATGGTGATCCCTGTGGTAGCAAAGATACAAGGGTAGATAGACAGGTGACTATGGACACATGTGAAAATAGTCTGGAGGGAGTTAGGGCTTCTCCCTTCAAAAAGGTGACAGGACCACCAGCCCTGCTGAAGTGCACCTGTACCAATGCACACTGCATGGGCAACGAGCAGGAGGAACTGGAGGCCATCGTGCAGCAAGAAAGCTGTGATGTAGTTGCCATCATGGAAGCATGGTGGGACATCTCTTGGGACTGGAGTGCTGCAGTTGATGGCTACCAGCTCCTCATGGTGAGGAATGCAAGGCAATGGGGTGGAGATATGACTGTGTCAGAGGGGGATATGGCTGTGTGCTACTTGATGATGGTGACGCCAGGGTTGAGTGTATACGGGTAAGAATCAAAGGGAAGGCCAGGAAGGGAGATACTGTGGTGGGAGTCTGTGACAGGCCACCCAGTTGGGATGGTGAGATTGATCAAATACTCTACAAGCAGTTGGGAGAGGTTTTGCATTCACTCCCTCTTGTTCTCATGGGGGACTTCAGCTCCCCAGATGTGTGCTGGGAATATAATAGAGCAGAGAGGGGATGGTCACGGAGGTTCCTGGAGTGTGTGGAGGAGAACTTCCTGATGCAGCTGGGGAAGGAGCTGGCTGGAGAAGGTGCCCTGTGTCGGGTCTGACTGAGCTGATCTTCCCGAGCTGACCAAAGGGACATTCCAGACCCTATGGCATCAGCTCAACTATAAAGCTAGAAAAAAAGGAGGAGGGGGGGGCTGCTCCTTTGTCCTCCAGAGCAACCGCTACATGTTTTGGAGCCCTGCTTCCCAGGAAGGGCCAGACATCGCCTGGGGATGGGAAGGAGAGAATAAGTCTTCGGGTTTTTTCTCTTTGTTTCTGCGTGTGGCGTTGCTTGGCTTTGCTTTTCATTAAACTGCCCTTATTTTTACCCACAAGGGGTTTTGTCTCCATCTTATGTTCCTTTCCCCTTTTGCTCTGTGGAGGACGGAGAGGAAAGGGGAAGGGTGACAGAGTGGCTTGGTGGGCATCCCTTGCTCAGCCAGGGTTAACCCACCACATGCCCTCTTAGACCTGCTGCCTGTGAACTGAGAAGGACTTTTAGGAGATGTCACAGCTGGTGGCTGTCTTGGGCTTAGTGATCATAAAATAATAGTTTTCTATTCTTAGAGGAGCAAGGAGCGGGGTTAGTAGAAGTGCCATCCTGGACTTCTGTAGCACAGACTTCGGCCTCTTCAAGCAACTGGTTGGCAGTGTCCCAATGAATGAAAAATGACTTTTTAATTCAAACTCATTCCTTTTTGGCTCAATCAGGATGGCTCTGCTCCTCGAGGTTTTATACCAGGACTGGAGCTGGGGGAGGGAGTAACCTGAGCCATAATTCAGGAGATCTGCTCGTGTCTTTGGTGTCTCAAACTCTTTGGCTGTCTGGACCAACAGCCCCACATTGGAAAAGTCATCTTTACTGGGATGGTGGGGAAAGGGATGGTGGCATCTTCCTGCTGCCTTTTGCCTTTTTGGGGAGGGGAGAACTACAGGATTTTGTGCTTGGCACCTGTGAGATGGGATCAAGCTCTCCAGGTTGGCACCTGGGGAAGAGGCCAGTGTCCTGATATCCTGATTTTGGGTGCCTGGGTGGGGAGTATGTCCACACGGGACACAAGTCTTAACCAGATCTCTGCCCTCAGCTGGCCATGGCCAGCACTGGCCACTTCTCTTCCCCATGCCCATTTGGAACGTGCCTTCCCCAGGGAGCACGGCAGGCTGAGCACAGGGTCTGGAGCACGGGCAACACACAGCGTGCTGAGAGGATGTTTTGGTGCCTGCCAGACCTGGGAAAAAGCTTTTTTCCACTGAGTCATTTGCTGCCTCTGCTTTTTGTGAGACGGTGCTGAGATTTGGGGGAAAGGGAGATGGAAAAACCCAACCCAGATCTCCGTGCTCTGGCAGGACCAGGTCCATACCAGCACAGCTGCCCCATGTTTGCTTTTCGGGGGGAGCAGCAGACAGACAACAGCGTAAATAGAACAGGCCCAGCTATTTTGAGACATCGATTGCATGATCTGTGCATTAAAGAAAAAAAAAAAAAAAGAAACGAAAATCTTTGGTTTAGCAGCAACTGGCAACATGAGCTTGAGAGGAGCCAAGGCAGCTCTGGCAGGGACAGGCATTTCGGAGCTATTGGCCCAGGGGCTGCAGGGTCTTCTTGGTGGGCAGGCTATGAGGACTTTTATTTCAGCATGTGATTCTCTTCAAAGTCCCAGTAGAGGGATGGTTGCCCACATGTGCCACCATTTTGGTGTCATACTGCCACTGTTTTGGTGTTGTGCTGCAGCTGATGAGGAGGGGTGCCAGGAGATGTGCTTGGTCTTGGCAAGGGCAAACCATGCTCTTGGAAGGGATGTGGGTGCCGTTTTGGTGATGTACGCACACTCGCAGCCAAGGATGGGTGTCTGCTTCTTCTGGAGGTGTGTCTGGAGCTCCATGGAGCTGAAATGATTCCAGCCCTTTGCCCTGAGCAGCAGGCTGTGATGGAGTGCTTGCATTTTCCATTGGGTGTTAAAATCAGGTTCGTTTCTGGTGACGTAGTGCCAAGCATAGACCTTGGCAGGTGGGAGAGGAGAGCTTAGAGCCTTGGACATGGGATTTTCCTCTCAGTGTTCATTGCAGCTGTGACCAAGTGTGCAGGGCATCTGGCAACAAGCCTGGAGCTCCTTCTCCTGCAGCTGTGGTGGGATCATCCTGTCTTTGTCCCCATCCCCATCCCAGCTTGGAGGCTGAGCAGCAAGGGCAGAGGACAGCAGCTCCGCTCCCAGGAGCACCTGGGCAAAACAAATTGAGGTTTCAATGCTAAACAGCAACTTAGCAAGGAAGGTGGTGTTTGGGGTGTTCAGATAAAGTGGATGAGCCAGGAGCCACCCTTGAAAAAGAGGTCAGAAAGTATGAAAGCAGTTGCTGGAAAGAGCTCTTTCTCCGCTAGCAACCCCAGCCACAAAGGTTTAATCTGAAAATGCTTATTCTGCTATTATTTCTCTCCTTTCTTCTTCTCCATTGACATTGGTGGATTTTGCTGAGTAAACAGTCTATCCGAAGGCAAAACTTGTGTGGGGTGGGGTTTGCACTAGTAATTGTATAAGCCACGTTTATCTCTGCCAAATGGCTTTGGGAGTGGATTTTGGTAAGTTCTTCTTATGACAAAGTTTTTTTTGTTAGGGCCCTGGAAATCATCCTGTGCACCAGGTCATGCAGTGGTGGTCACATTTGACTTGCTCTTCTGTGAATCAACTATTGCCACTTTTTAATTGCTGCCAGAGCCACTGCTTTCTGCTGGCCTGCTGAGCTGGCTGGAGACAGGGCTGAACTATCCTCATCCTCACAGTCATCCTCACAGTCTCACCCCTTTCTGTATGACAATTTTGGAGGCAGAGTTCAAGTTTGGCCCTTGTAGCTTTAGTTCTGTGGTCCATGGCTTGGGACCAGCCAGACGACAACATTTTGTGCTGAAAGATGGTGTGGAAGTGTAGTTACTCCCCACAAAAGAAACCCAGCATGCTGGAAGAAGAAGTGGGGGACCCTCCAGTCCCTTGGGGGAAGCAGAAGACATTATTTACAGAGCAAAACCAAGGCAGGTTTTAAGTGCTCTGCTGAGCTCCCACTCAGGATATCTGCCTGGTGTGGTGGCCACATGGGGATGGTGACTGGTCAGGGCAGATGCTTTGGAGCCAGGAAAGCCTCCTAACTTATTGAGTGCAACATAGAAGATGAAGCTCTGTGTGTGGTCCCTCCATCTGTACCCAGCCCAGCAGCACCAACAGCCTTTTCTGCCTTTCCACCTGCACTGAGGTTCCTCCCTGTCCTCATGTCCTGCAGACTGCCTGGAGCTGCTGCGGCTGGACTCCATGGCGTACACCATGGCTCCTGTGCCGGCGGGCCCCGTCGCCTCCCAGTACTGCGTCTGCAAAGTCGAGCTGTCCATCTGCGGCCAGAACCTTCTGGATAGGGATGTCACTTCCAAATCTGACCCTTTCTGTGTCCTCTTCATGGAAGTCAACGGGAAGTGGGTGGAGGTAAGTCCTGAAGTTGTGTGGATTTCCTTCTCTTGTTGTTTGCCTGTGCTGTCTCCTCCCTCTGTGCTCTGCGACAAGGTTGGTCCCTGTTCCTCCTCAAGCTGAGGTGGAAGCTCTTCTGGTCCTCCCGAGGCTGTGCACGTGGCGTTGGGGTGTTAATTATCCTGTGTTTGGCAACTGGTCCTTTCCCCATCAGTGCCATCTGCTCTGTGCTGGGGGTTAGGTTTAACTGCAGGTCTCAAAGTGCTGACCTCTGTCAGGGAGGGTGGGAGACAGTGAAAGGATCTCCCTACCTTTAAAGTGGTCCTAGCCCCTTCTCAGTTTGCTGTAAGCTGGGAGCGCTTTGGAATTGTCTGCCTGAAATGCTGATCCATGGGACAATTAGATAGTGTGAGGTCCTGCTTGCAAGGGGACATGTTTCTAAGTGAGTCAAGGTAAGCTGGTTCCTGGATCTTGAGCTGGTCTTTGGGTTTCACTTGAAAAGTGTCTCTTTGTAGGGGCCAGGAGTATGTCGAATGGATGGATGGAGAGCGGCCCTGTAGAGAATGACTTGGGGATACTGGTGTGTGACAAACTGGACATGAGCCAGCAATGTGCACTCGCAGCCCAGAAAGCCAACTGAATCCTGGCCTGTGTCAAGAGAGTTGTGACCAGCAGGTCAAAGGAGGTGATTCTGCCCCTCTGCTCCACTCTCATGAGATACCACCTGGAGCACTGTGTCCAGCTCTGTGCTCCTCAACACAGTAAAGATATGGACCTGTTAGAGTGGGTCCAGAGGAGGGACATGAAGATAATCACAGGGCTGGAACACCTCTCCTGTGAGGACAGGCTGAAAAAGGTGGGGTTTTTTCTGCCTGTGGAAGGGAAGTCTTTGGGGACATCTCATTGTGGCCTCATTGTGGCCTTCTTGTATTGAGGTGGGTTAACCCTAGCTGAGCACCAGATGGCCACCAAGCCACTCTCCCCTTCCCCTTTCCTCTCCCTCCTCCACAGAGCAGAAAGGGAAATGAAAATAAGACGGGTAAAAAGCCCCTTATGGGTAAAAACAAAGGCAGTTTAATTGGAAAGCAAAGCCAAGCAATGCTGCACGTGGAAGTGAAGGGAAAAATACCTGAAGATTTATTCCCTACTTCCCATCCCCAGGCGGTGTCTGGCCTTTCCTGGGAAGCAGGGCTCCAAAACGCACAGTGGTTGCTCTGGGGGACAAAGGAGCAGCCCCCCCCCTCCTCCTCTATAGCTGAGCCGACCTCATATGGTCAGTTCAGGTCAGCTGTTCTGGTTATGTCCCCCCAGGCTCCTGCCCCCCATCCCACTGTGGGGGGAATGTTAGACAGAGCCTCAGTGCTGTGGGAGCTCTGCTCAGTGGTGCTCACAACATGGGTGTTCCAGCACCCTTCTGGCTCCACACGAGCACACTGCACCAGGAGGCTGCTGTGGGAAAACCAGCTCAGCCAGACCTGATACATATGTATAGTGTCCTCCTGCTCAGGACATCTCCACCAGCAGATGTGCATGGCTGCTGACAGCCCATGGGCTGTGGGCTCCAAGGAACATGCTGACACCCCCCCCGACGGCGGGAGGTGTGGGGGGTGTTTTTATTTTCCTTGTGAGCGCTAAGTTGCTGAGAGCTGCATCTCCCCACCTTCATACCCACACCAACACAAGCTTGCTCCAGGGCAAGACCCTGCTAACAGAAGGCTCTTTAAGGACAGGAGAACTTTCTGTGGCTGCTTCATCCCTAGCAGGGGGTGTACATGAGCTAAATCTGTCTCCTAGGTGCAGGCAGCGCACAAGGAGCCCTT
>NW_008580645.1:25091-28728 GCF_000691845.1 Merops nubicus | reverse complement strand
AGCAGGACGAGGCTGCCACCAGCCAGGCTAATGGAAGGAGAAGGAATTGACCTTAGGGAAGCAATTGTACCTCTGGACTTGGCACTGAGGAGGCCACAGCTTGAGCACTGGGGTCAGTTTTGGGCACTATGGGATAAGAAAGACCTTGAGGGGCTGGAGCGGGTCCAGAGAAGGGCAATGAAGCTGGTGAGGGCTCTGGGGAACATGGCTTGTGAGGAGTGGCTGAGGGACCTGGGGGTGTTTAGTCTGGAGAAGAGGACGCTGGGGGGAGACCTTCTTGCTCTCTACGACTCCCTGACAGGAGGTTGGAGTGAGGTGGGCGTTGGTCTCTTCTCCCAAGGAACCAGCAATAGGACAGAAGGAAATGGGGTTAAATTACACCATGGGAGGTTTTGCTGGGATATGAGGAAGAATTTCTTTCCTGACAGAGGGTTACACTGTGCTCAGGACTGGTTGTATGCCTGCTGCCAGCACGGTGCTTCACCCAGAAGTGCCCAGATTGGCTCTGAGCAGCACGACCTTGGTCATCACCAGCAATGCTGCTGCCACAGCATGAGGTCTCCCTTGAGTGCATCTCCCAGGCAGTTGCACATCTCAGTCTGGTTTTCCTGTCAGCATTTATGCAAAGTAGGCTGGGGACTCCTAAGGATGGTTTTCATGGTGCTTTATTCAGCATCTCATGTGGAGAAGCTTGTCATCATCTCCTTCTGAGTGTGTCTGACTTGGGCAAGCTACCTTCTGTGAAAAAGCTGGTGTCGTGAATCCAAACTCATGTCCAAGCTCTGTGCCTAAGAAAAACCTTTTGGTTACAATGGGAAAGACTCTGGGTTAAAATATTTGGAGTGAAAAATGAGGATTTCATTTTATAATGTCAGCTCTACCTCTAGATAGTGCAAGACCTCTTTCTAGGTGGGCTGGAGGGGGCAGGTAAGCAGAGCATGGGGGTGTGGTGGATGGATGCAGGCACTGATGTTGGATGCAGCACAAAATGGTCAGCTGAAGGGCATTAAATCATGGAAGCCAAACAAAAATTTTCCCAATTCCTGGGAAGCTAGGTAATCTCATTTTTTAACTGCTTGGACTGGTTGGGCAGCCTTTGAGCTCTTGGTCAAGGAGCTGGTGAATTGATGGGTGTTGGCACCTGAAGTGTCCTGCAGCTGATCTCCTTGCTGTCAGGAGGAAGGGTGTAGGTGCAAACCTCACCTTACCATGGTCTGCAATTAACTTTACTCAGCAGCCTGGATGAGACTAATGAGCTCTCCAGCCTTGATAGATGTCATCTCTTTGACCTGACTGTTCTTTTCAGGAATTTCTCTTTCTGTCAGTAATGTCTCAGTCCAGCAGTTTTGATTCCAAAGCTTCTTTTACAATACACATGTGTGGTGGGTTTATTTTTTAAAATTTTTCCTCTGCTAATTTTCCTCTGCACCAGGAGGAAATTTTCCTTTTACACCAGGGGAGAGTTTGATATGAGGAAGAATTTCATTCCTGCCAGAGTGGTGAGGCCTTGGCCCAGGCTGCCCAGGGAGGTGCTGGAGTCCCCATCCCTGGAGGGGTTCAAAAAACGTGCAGACGTGGCACTTGGGGCCATGGTTTAGTGGTCATGGTAGTGTTGGGTTGACGGTTGGACTTTGTGATCCTGAAGGTCTTTTCCAACCTCACTGATTCTAGGATTCTGTGACACTTGGTGGACCCTTGGCAGCTCGTGCCACTGTAGTTCACAGCTTCCTGGGCATGCCTGCATTGTCCTGCATGGATGTGTCCCTTGCCCTTAGATCAACCTCTTTCATATCTGAAACTGGTGGCCTTAATAACATAGCTGAAATGTGGAAGACAGATGGGGATAGCAGTAGCTCAGTGGCATGAACCCATCCCACCACAGTGCCCCTGTGTCCTCCACGCTGGGTTAGTGACACATCCCAACCATCAGGCCTGGTTTAGGAGGTGGGTCTCCTCTTCCAGAACCAGCCCCAGCCATGGTGGTGCCACCATCTGAGCTGGGTGGTGGGGCTGCAGCACCAGCTGATGCCAACAGAAAGATTTCTGCTCACTGTTCTTTCTAGCTGTCACCATTTGTTCCCAAATAGAATTATTTTGTCTCACTGAGCTTAATAAGAATAAAAAAGTCTTTGTGAATCAGCCTTGGAGGGGGTGGGGGAGGGAGGGACAGTAAACCACAGGCTGAGAAGTGACATGAAGATGGGTGATATTTAAATACCCAATGACATAATCTTGCAGGAGGCATGAAAGACCTGACCTGTGTTGCTGGAAACAGGGACACATGACTCAGCTGTGCTGCTGCCTTTGTGCTGCTCTGAGTCATCTGGCTAGCCCTGTGCCTTCAGCACCAGCTTTCCCTGGCATTTGGGAGAGCATCTTCCAGTGTTAGAGCATCACACATCTTCATGTGCTAGGGATGCTTGGAGGTCTGTGACCAACCTCCCTTCCTATGCTGGAGGACTCCGTGGCTGTGTTCACTGAACACAACAGCTGTTGCTGGAGGTGATTTCCTGGTTTCGTGCTTGATTTGTAGAATCAAGATTCTCGTCCAAGCAGAAATGTTTAATTAGCCTGGTGGCCTCTTAAAAAGTCTTGTGCTTTCCTGCTCTGGGGTGGCCAAGACACCTCTGCTTTTTACAGGGAGCACAGTCCTGCAAGTGGTGGTGGCAGAGTGGAAGGCCAGAGCTGATGGCCTGCTTGTCTCCTGGCAGAGGTTGTGTGAAGAGGTCTCGTACGAGGTGGCCACTGGTGAGGTGACTGGTGCTTATCAAACCAAAGAGCAGACTCTGTGCAGCGGTCAGCCAGGGCGCGTGATTTTCTTGTGGGTCACACTGACAATAGTCAGGAGATGAAATGATGTAATCTGGGTGTTGAAGGAAGTCCAGTCACTTCAAAGGGTTAGCTCAAGATATGCTGACTGGGTTTTTCTTCCTCTTCCCTTGGCCACCCCTTTCAGGGGAAAGCTGAAGATGAGACCTCAGGTTATCTCCTTTAAACTGGTGCCTGAGAGTGAGAGAACTGGTTTCCCTTGGTTCCAAACTTTCCAGTAGTTTAGAGAACATGGAAAGAGCTAAAATCCCCTTCTGTTTTCAGCGCAGTCTCTTCTCCTAGGCTTGAAAGGGGCGTTGCATGTGTTGTGCTGCTGAAATAAGGCGGAGCTCATGGACACCCAGCGCTCCAGGTCCAGCACACCCCGAGCAGACATCCAGCGTCTGTCGGTACGGAACGGCAGGAGACAGGGAGGGGGTTGTGTGAAGCTGGGTGGCCCTGGCCAGCCTGCAGCCCAATGCTGTTCACGTGTTTGACTCCCCAGAGAGCAGCAGGTGGCTGTTCCAGGAGCACAGCACTTACTTCAGTCACTTCTTGGCAATTAAAGACAAAGCAACCAACTTCAAAGAATGCTGCGATGGTATATTTAGCAAACCCACGACATTTCCACTTAGTCCCTCCAAAACCTGCCTCCTGTGCTCAGTGAGTTTCTTTGGGACTAGGGTATGTATTTGCCTTTTTATTGCTTTTTTTCCCTTGGCTTTTTTTCTTGTTCTGCTGTGCTTATTCTTGGTTTGGCAGCTCTGGCAGACATCCTGCTGTCCCACAGCCCATGCTGGGGGCTGCTTTTTGCAGAGATTCTTTTTTT
>NW_008580645.1:0-25060 GCF_000691845.1 Merops nubicus | reverse complement strand
TTTTTCCTGCTATTTTTTCATCCCCGGGACCAGGGGTGTGCAGGTGGCCTAGGTGCCCTGGCTGTGAGTCAACGTGGGACGGTGGCCGTGGCCAAGGGCTTGGTGCTGTCCTGCAGGCAGATGGGATGGTCTTTCCAGGCACCAAGGGCAGCAGCTTTTGATAAAATCACATGGGTGAGCACCTGCCTTTTTTCTCTTTTAACAGCCCTGAAAAAACAGGGCAAGGTGGCAAAGGGCTGCCAGTGCCAGCTCCTCTGCCAGCTCTGGTTGGTGGTGAAATGCTGGGGTTTGAACCCCGAGCCCCCAAATTAAGGTTGACATATGGATGATTCCCACAGCCCTTCATAAAGAGGTGGTGAGTTTGCCTTATAGCTTCCCCCCAGGGTGCGGCCGGCCCTGCAGGGAGAGCCATAAGGGAAATGAGCCCCAGGGGTCCCGCACTGAGTGAACAAAGGTCAGGTGTCTGCTTGGGGATAAAAGCTGGGACCACTGGCAGGGAGTCAGGAGTGTCTGTCTGTGGAGTGCACTCCCCAGAGCTTCCTGGTTCAGGGCAGACCTCCTGACTCTCCCTGGAGCTGGGCCCCAGTCTGTTTGTCGATCGGGTGAGAGTCGCCATGTGGGCACCTTTCTCTTATGTGTTTAACTGGCTGGTCTTGCTGTTTCCCATGCCAACTGTGGGCAACCTCGGGTCTCTGTTTGTACCACCTGTTGTGGGCCTAGTTATGTCCTTTGTGGGATCATTGGGGGTGGCATCAATTCTGTACCAGCTGATTGATCTGTTTGTACCCCCAGCGATCATTCATGGAATGTCCTTTTTGTGTACAATACAGTCTGTGTATTGGTTCATCTTCCTGCTGGTGGTATCATTTTTTTGGGTCTGGTCATTGGCAAAACAGGTGTGTGGTTGTTTGGGCTCAGGTGCTTGGAGCTGTTGGTGCTGCCTGTGGGGCAGCCTGGGCAGGAGACCTTTTGCCAAACAAGCTGCCACCTCTTCTGATCTCAATATCTTGGACTCAGCACTGGTGAGGCCATGGCTCGAGTACTGAGTTCAGTTTTGGGCACCCCAAAGACACAGAGGTTCTGAATAGCATCCAAAGAAAGCCAACGAAGCAGGTGAAGGGTCTAGAACACAAGTCTTGTGAGGAGCAGCTGAGGGACCTGGAGTTGTTCAGCCTGGAGAAAAGGAGTCTCAGGGGAGACCTCACTCTAAATCTTTAAACTCCCAGAAAGGAGGTTGTAGAGGGGTGGGTGCCAATCTCTGCTACCAGGGAACCTATGCTCTGACTTATGGGGTCTGACACTAAAGCTTTGTAACCAGAGGGCATTGTCCTGGGATCTCCAGTGTGACTGTCCCCAGGAATTTTTTTTCTTGGCTCACACAAGGCTTTCTGTCTCCCTGTGCCAGCCCACATCCTAAACCCACACTTCCACTAGCTGCCTGCCAGGTTTCCTCTGCTCTTATCACTGCTTTGGGCTGTGGGCTGCTGCAGACTGCCGTGGGGCTTCCCCTCCGACAGCGAGTTCCCCACGTGCCTTCCACTTTCCATGTTTCCTTCCAGTTTCCAAGCTCTGTGTGCTTGCCATTCCAAGCTGTTGGAGACATCATTTCTTCCACCCTAATCAGGATGACAAGCTCTATTGAAGTCTTGTCTTCTGGGTTCTTCCAGCCTCTTGTTTCTCCTCATGCTTTATGAAATGTATGATAAATGGCCTGTGGTCATTTTTTTTTTCTTCTTTTTTTCCATGGAAAGCCAAGAAAGAACAAGCCACATTAATATTTTGTTTTGAGGTCTGGAGGGAAATGCTAGAGGGTTGCTATTCTGGCTTGTGACACCTTTTCTTGTTTGACTTGTCCTTGCTGTTAGCTGCACAGCCTGAAAGAAACAAGTTTGACATTACAGCTGTGAGGGTCTGTTTTAGGGTCAGAGGTGTGTGCAAGATTCAGCTCCTGTGACAACAGGGCTTAGAAGCAAATTAAATGGCTCTGGCTTCAATGAGCCTTGAGTGCTGAGCTTTGGCTGTGGGGGTGCTCCTGTCCTCGCTGTTGACTGGGGTGGGCTTGTACAGCTCTTGCCCCCCGTCCTTGGGGATGCAGCTCTCTGCATGAAGTGTCAGTACTCCTTTAGATAGAGCATACCTTGTGTCCTCTGGGTGTTATGGCCTGTGCTGAGGGATGGCTCTGCTGAATGCTTGGTGTGCCTGCTGCAGGATGGTCACTGCAGGGTAGCTCTGGTTGAAGTCAGAGGGACGTGACAGTGACAAAGATGGAAGATTCACATGCCTAAATGTCTCTGTCGTCTTTTTTGTCTTCACAGCTTGACAGGACAGAGACAGCTGTGAACAACCTCAACCCAGTTTTCGCCAAGAAATTCATCATCGACTACCGCTTTGAAGAAGTGCAGAAGCTCAAGTTTGCCCTCTTTGACCAGGACAAGTCAAGCACACAGCTGTATGAGCATGACTTCCTGGGTGAATTCTCCTGCACGCTGGGCATGGTGAGTCTTTGCGGTCTCTGCAGCTCGCTGTCCTCCAGCAAAGGGTCCCCAGGTCCCATCAGCCACAGGGACATGGTGGGATTAGAGCTGCTACTCATCTACTGGAAAGTTTGCTGTGTCCTTCCTGGCAAAACAAATTTGTCATGCTCCAGATGCTGAGGTTGAACTGTTCCATGTCAGGGCTGTGGGCTACTTGCCCAAGTCTAAGCTAGTCCTGCCGTTGGCTTCTACTGGTGCCTGCAGAGAGACAATCAGCTGGAAGCTTTTGGAGGTGCCATAGGTTATAGTAAGAGCCCTGATGACCAGTTTGGATTTGGACTTGGGAAACTTCCAGATGTTTAAAGTTAGGGTGCATTGTGGTCTAACTTTCTATCACAGTTCTGCTTTGCCCATTGCCATTGTGTAGCAAATCATCTTTCCTGTGTTAGTGCCTTGGTGCAGGAATGTGTCTTCTGCTCTTCCTGTGGAAAAGCTTTCAGGACACAATGTGATTTATAAGACTTTGGAAGGTCTTTGCATTCATGAGCCCAGACCCTGTTAGTAGTTGGTGGCAACGTTCTCCAAGCATCTTTGTCCTCTGAGCTTTCTCTGACTCAGAGGCAGGGAATGAGGGCAATTTTTTGTTCCATTCTTTTGCAGCATCCGACAGCCTGGAGCTGCTGTGGTACCTGGCACAAGTGCAGGGGCTGGGAGAAACCAGCTCTGTTGGGCTTGGTGCTGGGAAGCAGGAGGAAGCAGACACTGTGATAGATGGACCAGTGTGGACAGCCAGGCCAAGGTGTTCAAGGAGGCCTGGGAATGCGGTTGCCTTGTCACACAGACATCAGTATGGCACTGCCCATGGCATGGGCGGGCTGAGTGACCTCAGTTTAGTGATTTAGACCAAACCCATCCTTTACTGTCAGTTCTCCTGTTGCTGAAGTGCAGCCATCTCTGGTGTGGGACAGTTCAGCAATGCTCCTTGTCAATGTCACAATCTTGGTGAAAGCTGTGAGCAGGGAATTTATGGACATGAGGAAACAGAGCTGAAACCTTGCTCTGTTTCTAAATGTGGCTTTGCAGAATTCCAGGGCTCTACAGGCTCATGCTGGAAAGGAATGTTATCTATATCTGCTGGGAAAGAAGGTGGGAGTCTGACCCATCTCCTCCTGCTTTTTACATCTCCCAGAGGAGCCCAACCCTTTCTGGTGCTTTGAAAAGTGATTAGCTCAGAGCATGGGACTGGACAGACCACCCTGGGACTGTGGTAATGGTGAGGATGGGCTGCTGTTGGCAGGTCTCAGATCCAAGGTTGGCTCAGAACAGCTGATGGCTTGGCTAACTGTCTTACTGTGTCTTTAGGTACAGCTGGTGGACTTAGACCATCAGAAAAAGAGAGCCCTAAACTTCTGTAATGGCATGCAAGTATTTACACTCTGCAAAAGAGAACTTGGCTTATATATGTGGCCGGTTTTTGATGAACTTTTGCAATGGTTCCTAGGCAAGCTTCTTGGTGATCCACAATGAGACACCAGCTTGTATTGGAGGGATCTTCTAATTTTCCCTTTTTTTCCTGAAATTTTCTGTTAGTCTCCTCTCCCTGTGGCCACCACGGGCTTGCAGCACAGCCTGCTCATGGGGGAGAAGTGTACCGGGGTGGTAGCATGTGTACAAGGGTGCCTGGTGAGGAAAGGGGTGAAATAGGGTGTACAGGGGCTGGTGGGTTCAGCCACCCTTCTGAGTTTTCTGATGGCTGGATTTTGTCCGAGTTTCATAAGCCTGCCCAGTTTTCAGGTGTGATCAGCTCTAAGAAAGGAAGAACAGCCGTGGGCAGCAACCACCGTGCAGCAAGCATCAGACTTCTCAGTTCTGAGCTTACATCGAAGCTCAGTCAGATGAGCCAGATTGTTTTATTGCAGGTAATTAGGTCTCTGGTAAGATTTAAAAGGATGGTTCGATCATTTGCAGGCCTGTGATGGCCTCTGTGGCCAAAACAAATGTAACCAGGATCAAATTGCAGGCTGGAAGCTGTCCGTGATTTCTGCTAACCAGGGCTGTGAGATTTCACCTCTCTATGCACAGCGTGGCACAAACATCTAGTTACTCTGGCTGGTGCTTCCTGACTGCTTTTACAGAATCAAGAACTCTAGGACATGGCTGGCTAACCATGATGGGAAAGGGATTTTGCCTTGAAGTTGCAAGAAGAGGGAAGGGAACATTTTGAGGGAGCAATGGGAGGAATGTAAGCATGGTGAGGTCACCTGGACAGCAAGAGGAACAAGTTAAGCCGTATAATTACATGGGGTTTTTAAATTCGTTTTCTGGCTATGTGATGTAGGACCAAGGGTGCAGGCAGAAGGATGGATGGGACTGCACTTTTAAAATTGCAACCCCTAGATGTCAAAGGGGCCGCCACTAGGTGTGGGAGTGGAGCACAGATAGTTCCAGCAGGTTGCTGCATCCCCATGGTGGGGTGTGCGCCTCATGAGAACTTTATGGGATCCCCAGGTCTGAAGGTGTCTGACACTTGGTAACCTGGGAATAATCTCAAGGGGTTAAAATCAGTTCTCACATCATCCTGTGTGGCCTCTTAAAGCCAGAAGTGAAGGGGAGGACATACCTTTGGGGGGTGCTGACCCCTGTGCCTTGCTCAGCAGCAGCTGTGCAGGGGGTCCAGAACAATGCTGGGGGAGAACATCTGGGCTTTGTCCATGAAAACGTGGCCTGAAAGCAAGTTGCTGGCAGGGGTCGTGTTAGAAGTATTTAAAATGGGATTTGAAAGGTTGAGTTGTGGTTTTGCTGGGAAGCCTTTGTCCGTGTGAGGTTCCATTGATGTGCTCCACACCAAGAACTTGTCTCTGGGTTCAGTGGGAGGTGATGCTTCAGCCCCTTGTGCCCTCACTACTCTGCGCTGTTCAGCTGCTGCCTGGCACCCCGTGGGCTCGGGTGGTGGTGGTGGTGAGGTTCACAATATCACAGTCATCCATGAGTGTTGCATCTTTGTTTGACTTTTGTGAATGCTTCATCTAAGTTAACCAACGTGAGCAATGATCAGTTGCTCGTGAGTCTGCTTTTGATCACTTGTATGATCATGACTTGATTTTTCTTTGGCTTCTCTAGATCGTTTCCAGCAAGAAAATAACAAGGACCCTCCTTTTGGGGAATGGCAAGCCAGCTGGGAAAGGGATGATAACGGTACAGTTACTCCTTTGTGTTACTTACTGAGTGAGTAAAGGGGGATAGTAACCTGGGGAAGATGTAGGACACTCTCCTGGGGTCCAGGAAACTGGGATTTAATCATGACTGTTCTTCCCTTTGCCTCTCGTTTTTGTGCCCACTTCTGTCTCTTTGGAGGACAATTTATGTGGGGCAGGGGCCATCTTGCCCTGTGTCTGCCTCGTGTCCAGCAGCGTGAGTCTTCAACCTCTGCTTTGGTCTCTGAAATAAGAAAAAACCTCAATCTGGAGCAGTATAAAGTAAAGCTCTGCTGCTGTTGTCTGTTATCTGGTCCAACAGGCCTGCTCAGCCCTCTCTGCAGCAGCAGGAGGTGAGAGGGCTGGTGCCTCTGCCAGCGACGGGTGGGTTTGTTTATAGGAAGAGGATGGGAGCTGTGTCGTAGCAACAACTCTCATAGCAACGGTGGCTGCTCCTGATGCAGACCCCTTCGGGCAGCAGCCTTCCTGCTGTGGATCTCTTTAGTGATGGATTTAAAGAAGAGACTAAATTTAGGTCCATTTCCCTCCTACCACACCTCCAGTCTTTTTTGGATCTCTTCTGTGTTCCGTGTTTTGTGAGATACGCAGATAGGCAGCAAAGGTGTGGAAGAAAAGGCCAACAAGGAGTTAAAGCTCTGTCAGGATTAAAAGCACTGGAAGGGTTTAAAAGCAGTTTAAAAGTCTAGGACTTAACTGCTGGAAGGGCATCTTCATTGCTTTTTGCTCTAGAGGCTGGAAAGATGGAGCCAGCTTTTCTCTCATCATTGCTGCAGTTAAGTCTTCAAATTCAGAAGGAAAAGCCACAGTGAAGTCTTCAAGCAGTGCATGACGCCATATGTCATCCCTGAGGAGTGGGCTCTGATCACCCTGTCCCATGCTTGAGTGGGAAGAGCTGGACCAGAGGAAAAGTTTCCAGTCAAGTTCAAAGGTTATATGCTTTAAAAAACCAGGAAGGTCCCAATTTGTCTCTAATGTGTCAAAACAATCAAAGGATCTGAGACATCTGCTTCGTTTTGTACTATTGATGCAATTTTCTGATCTGTTGCTTTTTGCCCTGGCTTGGTGATGACAACAGGGTCATGTGTGGTGGGCTTCTTTTCTCACTGCTTGAGGTGGTGCTGGATCTTAGGCTCTGAACACCAGCCAAGAGGCAGGCTTCTGCTTTGGACTCATATAGAACATGGAGTTTGGAGCCAAACCCTACCTTCCTTACTCCATCCCCTTCTATTTTGCCCAAGCATCCTTTTTCTTAACTGAAATGTGACCCATAGAATGGATTTGGTTAGAAGGGACCTTAAAGGTCATCTAGTTCAAACATCTGTGCCATGGACAGGGACACCTCTCACTAGACTAGGTTGCTCAACAGAAGCCTGGCTGGATGGACGGGATCAGGTGGGGGTCCACAGCTTTGAAGAGATGGGGAAAATCCCAAAGCAAACCACTGTGTGTGTAGAAGTCAATCCCAAGATCTTGCCACACGTCTCTGCTGCACACAGCAGCGGGGATGTTATTGTCCAAGAGAAGATACCACCAGCTGCCTGTGGCAGTGTGGCCCAAGGACGTACCGGGCTTGTCTGCACACACTGGCTTTTACGTAGCCTCCAGTGAGCCTTAAAATGCTGAACACCACCTGAATGCACTTTTGTGGTGATCAGCAATGGACAAATTTCATCCAATTTGCTACAGCTTCTCTTCCTCACGCAGTCGTGGTGACCATAAGTGCCCACCAAGGACTAGGTGGGAGAGAGAACTGAAGCCATGTTTTTAAGTAGGCAACTTCTCACTTCACATCTGTATGCAGAAGAGGGGAAAACTGGGGTTTGCATGTGGTGAATGGATCCTCTGTGGACTAAAGAGTTGTTTCTGCCACAGAGAGTCTAGGAGGCTGTGCAGGAGCAACAGCTAATCCCCTCACCCAGCTACCCGGGCAGATTCAATTGCTGCATCTCCACCTCCTCATGCATCTCCACTTGGGAGAGCCACTCCCTGGCTCTCCCAAGTGCCAAGAACCCTCTGATTGCTCGTTCTGCTGAAAATTGCCCCCTTGATTTCTGCAGCTTTGTCTAAAAGCCTTGCTGTAATGATGCTGTGTCTCTCCAGTGAAGGACAGGCTCCTTGGAGAACCAGCAAATGGGCACGCCTGGGAGCAGTGTGCCCGAGGGGAGTGCCCAGCCTGTGCTCCTGGCCCCTGCCCGAGGAGGGGGCTGAGGATACTGGGGGGCACCTCAGCCTGCCCTGGGGAGTGGAGGAGGGAGAGGTGGGGAGCAGGTGCTTGGGCAGGACACAGCCTTGAGGAAAAAAATACAAGTGATTCAGAAAATGGCTGGTAACAGAAGTGAACAAATGTGGAGTTTTGTTTTGTTTTGGTAGCCTGTTAAAAAAATATGTATCCTGTTTTGTTTTAACTCTGGTGCGTCACTGCCTTGGTGCATAGTAATTGGCAATGCCCATCCAAGGGAAGTTTGGGCTTTTTCTCCATCCTTCTTCATTCCAGGGAGAAGCTGGAAAGTAGGTTT
Organism: Merops nubicus; assembly: GCF_000691845.1. NCBI lineage: Eukaryota > Metazoa > Chordata > Aves > Coraciiformes > Meropidae > Merops > Merops nubicus. Next base: position 16,855 of record NW_008580645.1, on the reverse strand, counting down.
TGATCCCAGATCGATCTGGAAAGGTAGAATCAGTTTAATTCCTTAAGAGTGAAATACTGTGTGCCGAGATCATCCAACCACTTAGCTGGGCAATGAGTTGTGCAGAAGTTTTGCAAGTATCTTCAGAACACGTGTCCTCAGGGTCTGGATTCTCCTCTGGCTTGGAGTTCACTTTCTTTTCATGCTGAAAATGAATGCAGCCTTCCCTTGTCTTTCAGATAGCTGCTCAAGAGCTCTCGGATAACAGGGTGATTACACTGAGTATGGCCGGCAAAAAACTGGATAAAAAGGTGAGTGGAGTTGTGTCTGAAGGGTGCAAGGCTAAATTTCTGTCCTTCATAATCTAAGGGATCACAGAATCATAGAATGATTTGGGTTAGAAGGGCCCTTTACAGGCCATCCAGTCCAACCCCCCTGCAGGGAGCAGGGACATCTGCAGCTAGAGTGGGTTACTCAGAGCCCTGGCCAACCTCACCTGGAATGGTTCCAGGGATGGGGCATCCACCACCTCTCTGGGCAACCTAGGCCAGGGGCTCACCACCCTCAGTGCCAAAAATTTCTTCCTTCTATCTAGTTTAAATTTCCCTCTTTCAGTTTCAAACCATCCCCCCCTTGTCCTGTCACAACAGGCCCTGCTATAAAAGTTGTCCCCATCTAAAGAAATCTCTGCTTTTGGATATAGCAGTGACAGTAACTAGGCCTACCAGAGGAAGCACTAGGGTGAGACCAGAGGGGTTCAAGTCCTGACGGTGCCACTGGCTGCTGGGTATGCCTGTGCCTCAGTTTCCCTCTTTTATTGCTTTCTTCATCGCAGACGTTGTGATGGAGCTATTATTATGTGTGGCACAGGACCTGTGTACTAGCATGGCTTAAAGACAGCAGATCTACCACCTCAGTAGCTGTTTTTTGGAAACAACTTCAGCCCATATCTCAGAAGTGCCGAGAGCTCCTGACTTGTCGCCTTCAGCTCCTCTGGGAATGGAGCGAACATCTCCTTGTGTATCAAACAGCAGGGCTTGTCTTTTCCAAGGAAGGAGTGCTGACGTCATGGAGGCAGGCAGTGCATGGGTTTTGCTGTGGCTATGACACGGAGGAAACCATGAACCATTCTGAACAAAGCCATCTGACCGTATTTACCAGGCACCCAGAGCTGTTCCTCTTAAACCAGTGCTGTTGCTAAGCAATTGATGAGAATATTGTTTTTTCTTTCTTCCTAGTCTCTCTGGAGCTGGCATTATTGGTAGGGTGGCCCTCAGCTTTCAAACAGGGTAAAGCAAGCATCCAGGCAGAAGGGTATTGGCTGGGGCAGAAGATGTGGTTTGTCCAGTCCCCTTGTCCAGTTTATTTGGATAAACACTTGGTTTATACAAGTGTTTTTCTCACCTGTTGGGAACGGTTGTTTTCTTGCCCTGCCTAGTGTGAGGAGCCAAATGCCTGTGAAGAAATCCCCAAATAACTCTATTTCATAAATGGGCTGGAAGGTTTCCTGGAGTTGTCCTCTGAGATGTAGCCGAGGGTCAGCCCCATGCACGTCAGTGAAGACGTCCCTAATGCAACAGTTTTCTTCTAGCACTCCAGGAAAAAGCCTCTGCTCCCATGCAAAGCAAGGGGTGGGATTTCTCAGCAGGCTTGGTGCCCCTCCTTTGTGCTTCAGGGTCCCTTTGCAGCTGTGGCCATTGTGAAGAGCAGGGCCAAGGGCCTGGGCCCTCCCTGCAGCTCTTGTACTTCAGGCATATGTCCACTTCTTGTATTTTTAACCTCATTGGTGTCGTCACTTGCTCCACGGGTAGGAGTTGCCTTTCTGATCTGGTTTGCAACCAGGTTCCTCTACCAGGTTGTGCAAAGGTGACATCTTTTGTCACATTCTTCAACTAGGGTATGGTACCTGTAGATCTGCTGCCTTTCAGACTCCCAGTCAAGGTATGGAAATTCAGCACTGTCGGGAAGGAGCTCTGGAGAAAAGATGCATACTCCAAGGGGTCTGCAGTCAAATCTGTTTATTGCAAAGTATTACAGTCTTTTATAGTAGACAAGAGACAGCCCCCTCAACCCCATAGGTTAACAAGCCTGTTCACACACCTAAGCTGAGCTACAGATTGGGTAATAATCACTGTCCATGCTCTGTCCACGTGCCCTGTCAGCCTTTAGAATTGTTGTCCTCAGCTCTGCCAGTGTTTACATTCTTGTCCGGGCGAGCCGCCAAGGGAGCCCCCTTATCTTCTTGTTTACTTCTTTCCTTATTCAAGGTCGTTTCACGGACTTTCTCAGGCCTATGAGAATCTCACTGTCTGCACTGATTGTTCATGCTCAGCAAAATCATGTCATCCTGCTCTGCAAGTCACGATTCCACACAGCACCTAGCTGGTTAGACTGGGATAAGAACTGTGAATAATCCTATTTCTGAGTCTCCCTCCAATTTATCAATATGTGTCAGCAGAAAGCTCCTTCCTTGGTAACTGCCTGCTGCCAGCAAGAGCTGATGAGGTTCCTTTGCTGATTCCCATAACAGTGCAGTGTTGCCATGCTCAAAGTCCTGCTTATAGGCAAAAGATGTTCATGTCACTTCATGCAAATTAAAGTGGTCTCTGAACAAGGAAATTGGATGAAATACAATATTTTTGGGTCATTATCGGTTGTGGATGAAATGCAGCAGCTGTGGGAGCTGGGTGAAACTCATTTAAGCTCAGAAAAGACAGCAGACAAGTGGCCAAGCAAAAAAACAGCAGGGGTGAGGCTGCAGCCTGGAGGGTAGCACCGTCCTGCATGACACAACACGTAGCTGAGGAGCACCACTGGAGGCTTGGACATAATGGGAAGTGATCAGATCTCACAGGGTTTCATGATGGGGCTATGGTGTCAGCTTGCTGCACATGTCAAGATGAAGCTGCAAGTATCCCTTACTGTGCTGCAAACCCAGCCTGGAGCTGTGCTTGGCCCCAGGCAGCACCTTCTATCGTGACCACCCTGAGGCTGGGACCTCTCTCAGGCTGTCAATAGGTCCAGCTCCCCACCTTATGCCCATGGTTTCTCCACATGTGGCCCACTATGTTGCTTTAAGTGCTGAAGCTGCATGGCGGGAGCACGTCAGCAGCAGAACCAGCCTGAGGCTCTTGTACTTTATGTCAAATCAGTTCTTGGGCGGGTTGCTTCAAGAAAAAAAGATGTTGCAGAACAAGGAACCAACTCTGGTGAACTTGGCCCCAGAGCTGTGTGTGCTACCGCAGCTGTGGGTGTAGCAGGAGAGCAGGGATACTTCAGCACAGCTCAGGGAGAACAAGTGCTACAAGGCAAGATTGGTGCTGGAAGCTGTGGTTTTGGGAGCTTCATCTGGTGGAACTGCCACCGCCGCCCTCCTTATCCATGGTGTACAAGGGCCAGTGTGCATGATTTAGATTCTTGGACCAGTTTGCAGATCAGTCTGGTCTGCCGAACTCCTTTGGTAGCTCAGTTCCATCTCCTGCCAGGCTTGCAGGGGTGAAATGTTTGTGGCTTTGACGTTTTAAAATAGCAGCCCACAATCCCGTGGCTTGGAGGCATCTCCCACTTTGCTTTGAATGGAGCAAGACTGACCAGACTTGAAAACCAGGCTGCTCCGTGTGGGATGGCAGCAGACATCCTTCAGAGCTCCCTGCTGTCATCTGTGCTGGTGCCTCCACCAACCCAACTGGGTTGGCACTGGTGAAGCCAGGTTGACTTGCAGGTTAAGCCAGCATAGACAGGGTCAGGTACCCACCACTGGTTCTTTAATCTGTCAGTGATACTTGAAAGTGCCAAGCCGAGGCTGTGAGGGAGCAGGATCCAAGCTGTGTCATAACTGTAGCCCTCCAGACAGAATAGCTTGCTTTTCCTTCCTACAAACATGTGGAAAAGGGTAGGAGAAAAATAGCCTCATCTCAGCAGAGAGCATCCCAGGAAGCCTTTCTGGTCTGCTCTTCTGGCAGAAGAATTTTGAGGGAAGCAAGTTATGTAGTGATTTACTTTCCTGGCTGACTTTGGAAACAGTTTTCTGCTGGGGCATCACTAGAGCCTGTGTCTGTCCCAGCCACCACCCCCTGTGCTGGGGTGTCCATGCTTCCTCCTCCTCTGTGAGCAAGCAGCCACCTGCATCCCCACCACATCACTTGGAAACACAAAAAGCTCCTGTTGAAACCCATAAGAAGTTCCTCCAACTCTTTGCAGGACTCAGGCACCCACCTCCTGCTGGGAGAAAAACCCAGCTGAAATGGCTTGAGTTCTTAGTAGAACATTTGGAATATTTTGGGCTTAATTTCTTGTTAGTCACTTCTTAGTTTTTCTGAACAGGAGTGCAGTTCTGCTTCGAAATGCTGGAGGGTGCCACCAGCACCACCCGCTTCTCCAGGCTGTGGGTGCCCTGAAGTAGCCTCACTGCTGATACCCAGCACCGTGTGTGTGTGTGTGAATATTTTTCCTAAACCAGCAGCCCTTTGCTGGGGAACTGCCTGAGGAGAGCTTCAGGACAGGCAGCGCACGCTGTCTCAGGGCTGCATGTCTCAGAGGGTGTTACATGAGCTCTGTCAACACCAGGGCAGCATGCTCGAGAAAGATTTACTCTGCTCATGCTTTACTGCTGCCTGCAGGAGCGTGGGATCTTTCTTCCTTTTTCCCTCAAGACACTCATGCACTCCATAATTCTGCTTTCCTCTGAAGCTTCGAATGTTTGTCCAAGCCCAAATGCAGCTGTCCCCCGGCTGGGCTTGCTTGCTGTGGCATCTGCACCCCGAGAGCTCGCGGAACGGTGGGTGCCCGGTGGCGGGGCCACGGGACACGGTCACAGGGACACAGAGGGGTGCCGGGGTGCTGCCCGTGGGTGCTGCCTGTCTGCCAGTGTGCTCAAGCCGGTCTCGTGAGGACAGGAGGGTGTCTGCAGGGTTGGAAGTGCTGGGGAAAGGACACCTCCCTTGGACCAGCTGTCTCTGCCTGCAGAGCATCGTGTAACCTGTCCTGTTCTTCTGCCCCAGGACCTGTTTGGAAAGTCAGACCCTTTCTTGGAGTTCTACAAACCAGGTGATGATGGGAAGTGGATGATGGTCCACAGAACAGAGGTGAGTGCAGCTCTAACCCAAGGTGCTACCATCCTTATGTCAGTTCCTCTTGCTCTTTGTGGCATTATCTCATCAATCACCCGTAAAGCAGGGTGGGATCCAGCGATTTCAAAAGCTTACAACTGCCTTCACGATGTCCAGTTGAGGCTTCTGGACTCTAGCAGATGAAGATTAACAGAGGCCAGCAGGTCTTGAGATGTTTTCTGTACTACTCACTACTGTGTCTGCCAAGCAGAGAGGCAGGTGGTCTTCTAACCCCTATTAAACTCCTAGCTCAGCCTCTCCCTCCGCTTGCAGGAGCAGCAGGAAGAGCTGCTGCAAGCTGGGGAGACAGTGGAGAGAGGTGGTGAGAGGTGGCCCAGGGAACGGTTGTGTGGAAAGGTTAAAATGACCTTCTGTCAGATCCTCAAGTAACCTGTGAGGATGCTCAGACATCTCTGGCTTCAGAGCATGAGCACTTGGGCTCATGTTTAATGGAGCCAGATCCTCAGCTGAGGAGGCAAAGACCTGTACTGGGGTCCCAGTGGGTATGGTCAGAGGCAGCCGAACCCTCCCGGCCCCTCATTTCTAGCTGCTGCAATATTTTGATCTGAGCTCCTTTCTGGTTACTCTCTGGAGCTGCTGAAGCCAATGATATTATGGGTAAGACGCCCAGCACGGTCAGGGAGAAGGGGGCTGTCTTCTGCTTTAGCACCAGGCTGATAAGGACTTTTAAGCAGGTTTTTGTCTCCTCCTCAAAGCTTGTTTGAAGGCTTTTTTTTTTTTTTCCTTTCCCGCATAGTTCCTGGCAGCTAGCAGAAAGAGGAAGGGGCAGTTGCTGCAGGAGGGGCTCCCAGCAGCCTCACAGTCGGAGGAAGCGGGTTCTCTCATGTTTCAGCTCACACCCGTCTGTTTCCCATCCCTGTCTTACCCCTCTCCCTTTCTTCTCCCCTCAAGGACTGGTTAAAGAGCCCGTTGTCCCACCGCAGCACACCGCTCTAGTATGAACTCAGTGGAAGGAGGGGGTGGTGTTTATTGACAAGGTCTCGCTGTACCTTGTTTTTTCCCATGGCTGTGCAAAGTCCACCAGGATTTCCTCCACTCGCGCACCCACGTGCACACGAGCACCAGGGTGTGGGTACCACCACATGTCCTGTGATACTGCTAGAGGCTGTCCTTTCAACCCCAGCTCTGCTGTTAATTGGTTGGTGCTTTCCCACACGTTTCCATGCAGATCTTATTCATACCAACCTTAATATTTCTCTCACATTTCTGTAGGAGCAGGCTGGGACCTTCTTTGTTTCCTCCTGGGTTAGCGTGGGTAGCTGGGCAAGACGTATTTCTCAGGCATGGGGGTTCTGAGACTTAGGGTACTCACCGAGATCTGTTTCTCAGATGTGGGGGTTTTGAGTGACCCCCAGCCCTGCCTCCTTGAAGAGGCAGAGGAATTGAGAGCTGGGGGCTCTGTAAGCAGGTCGGGTCAGTGGGAGCAGACACAGATACTGTTTTTTTCCTCTGGGTTGCTGCCTGGTTCCTGCACTGTCCTGTCTTACTGCATAAGGGTCTATCCAGGTTTTCTTTCAAGTGATGGGTGCTCCAACAGCCTCTTCCTTCTCAATCCAAAATATAACCGGTTGCCCTCAGAGGAATCCTATGCCAGGTGAGCATCTTTGTGTTTTGGGGCTGGACACAAAGAAATAAGGTTCTTATTAATCACGCTTGCAGCTCTCGGTGCAGGGATGTACACGGCTCTGAGCCTGATGGTGGCATTCCTTGTGCCACTGTGGAGGTGTCTGGCAGGGCAGGATCAGTGTGCTCATTGCAGCCTGTTGTTCAAGTGGAAGTGTGAACACCCAGCTGAGGCACCGGATCCTTCCCCACCCACCCTGGGGACCCGGTGGCTGGCAGTCTGCGGGCACCAGCTCAGGGCGCATGGGTTCTCCTTGCTCTTCCCAGCCTCCTGGAGGAGGTGTTTACAAATTCTTGACTAAACTGTGCTTGCAGTGTCAGGGTTTTCCCCAGTCTCACACAAGAGCCTGCCTGTAAAACAAGACAGCCCTGGCAGGTCCTGCACGGCTGTTCACCTGCAGCAGCAGCCGAACTGGGCTCCTCACTGGGCTGTGCTGTTCCAGCTCCACTGCAGAGCTCCAGGGTCCTCCATCCCAGGTGTCCCCCATGTTTGACTTGAACAGAGAAGGGTTAATGGACTGCCTGTGTCTGACTTTTCTAAGATTCACATGCCCCTCTCTTTATGAGCACAACACTTTTGTGAAGGAGGGTCTTCACCTGCCCTGCAGGCATCTCCGATGTACACAGCATGTGCCAGGAGCCTGCTAGTGTTTGCTTTGGTTTCCACCACGCAACTGCATTCTCTTAAGAAATGTCAAAAAGCATCAATTATTTCTCCAGCTCAGGCAGCAGATGTTATGCAGATGAGCACAGAGAGCTGGATGTCCCCAGGGCTGTTTGGCTTTCCCGTCCGCTTGCAGCATCCCACTGCTCCATCTTCTCAGTGGTCAGACCCCAGACAGGTGTAGGCTGTGCTGGGGTGCTGCAGAGGAGTTAGCCACGAGTATGGGATGCAGCAAATATAAGTAATAGCTGCTGGCCTCGAACTGGTGGGGTGAGTGGTTGTGCCCATGCTCTGGGCATGGTTGCACCTATGCTGCCCAGTCTGCCACAGCTGTTTTCCCAAGCAAGTTAGTTTGTCACCAGAGGTGGATAAATGGTCCACAGTAGTGCCAGCCAATCTGTTGCAACTCACACATGCTACAGCCTGAGAAGGGGAAGCTGCTGTGTCTACGTTGAGGAGGAAGAAGAGGACTGAGATGGGGCTTCCTGCAGCTTGCCTGGCCTGCCCCACTGCGAACCTGCTCCAGGGTCAGCCTTGGAGATGTCTCCCTGCTTTGTGCCAGTCTCCCTCTGCATGTGTGACAAAATCCCTGTGTTGTCACTCCACAGGTGATCAAGTACACGCTGGACCCTGTCTGGAAGCCGTTCACTGTGCCTTTGGTGTCACTGTGTGATGGAGATGTGGAAAAGATGATAAAGGTAACAGGGGAGCCCTTCAGCTTGTATGGTGGTGATTTGCCTCTGGGACTGATCATTAAATATCCAAACCCTGGATATTTGTAATACACTCTGCCTGGTGTATTACAAAAAAACAACCAAAGCACAGCCACCCCCAAACCAAAAAAATACCCTTGTTTGGGATCTCCAACAGGAGAGCTTGGGAGTTTTTGCAGGAGATAGTTGCTGCATCTGAGGCTGATTTGTGCTCCCTCCATCCTAGGTGATATGTTATGACTATGACAGTGATGGGGGACATGACTTCATCGGGGAGTTTCAGACCTCGGTGGCCAGGATGTGTGAAGCCCAAGATGCCTTTCCAGTAAGTGCCAATGTGCTTTTGGGAAGGAACATTGAAGGGGCTCCTCGGGACTGGTGGTGGATTTTGGTACTTGCACCGAGACCCTCAACCTGTGCCAAGAAGAAGCCAAGTCCAACCTCCTTTCTCCTCCTACCCACACCATGAGTGACCCAGGCCACTGTTGCAGCTAAAGCATCTGAGCTAGAGGGCCAAGGGAGTCTTGGCTGAAGATGGGACTCTGCTGAGAAGTCGGAAGCAGCACCTGTGATTTAGGAGGTGCCCTGTGGTTTGGGAGGTCTGATGGGGAGGTGTCGCATGCTGCTGGCTCTGCGTTTGCAGGCGCAGGAGCCTGGTCCGCAGGAGTGCCAGCTCTCATGCAGCTCCACACTGGTTTGGTGGCCAAAGGTGTCCCCATTTGCCGCCCAGAGTGCTGGCCAAAGTCCTTGGCAAATCCCACCTGGTTGAAAGCGTGTGACGAGGACTCCTGGATAAGCAGGGCTTTTCACTGCCATCATCACTAGGATTATAAAACCACTGGACACTCAGGGTCATCACCAGACTGGTCTGAGCAGGGTGGTGGGGAGAGGGCACGGATCTGCCACCCCTCTCTCATGTGGTTCTGTGTGGGAGGTACTCACTAGTGGGTCTGGGCTGGACCATCTGCCTGGGTTTATTCCAAGTTAAGGGGATTTTGTCAATAGATCTGTTTTTTGATTTTGTTCAGTTGGTGAAACGAAACGTTCACCTTCAGGAAACAACCATTTTAGTCTTTAAAATTTTCCCATTTTTCTGCAGCTGGAAGAACAGGACTTCTCTCTGTGGTCCCCTCTTCCCCAGACAAACCCATGTGTAATCTTTCTTCCTTGACAAGAGTTTTTATTCAATTTTAGATTTTTTAAAAAATTGAAATATTGTAGCAATTTTCTGAATATTCAAGAGACATTTTGTTTTTCCAGAGCTCTTGAGGAGAGGTGGTGGCATGCCTGCCATGTGTTTGACCCATCCCATAGAGCCCCCATAGCCTTGCTGGGGTCTACATGTCACATTGTGTGGTTGCTCGGCCGCCACACGCCTCGTCATGGGCATGGTGAAAGCCCCTGCAAAGGAGAAGCAGCCCCTTCCCAAGCAGATCCTGTGCCTTCATGTCCATCATTAAATCTCCATAGCTCACTGGGATTCATTTGTGTCTCTTCAGCACTTTGAAACCTGTGGAGGAAGGATGCCTGCAGGATGTGGCTGCTGGTGGCACCTGCAGCCTCCTGACAGATCCCAGCGCTGCTCTCACCCCATGTCTGTCTCATGTCTTGCAGCTCGAGCTTGAGTGCATTAACCCCAAAAAGCAGAAGAAGAAAAAGAATTATAAGAACTCTGGGATCATCATTGTCAAGTCCTGTAAAGTGAGTACGATGCCGGGATCTTCCCTTCTGTTTCTTCCTGAGCTCCCCTCACCCCTGCTGCCTCCAGCACCCTTGTGTTTCCAAGCACAGGTCCTGAGGAGAATAAAAGTGTCATTTCCTTGCTGCTTGGGTTTCTCTCCACTTGGAGCACCTAGGTGCCCACAGACACAGGAGGAGGTATTCAGCATGGGCAGTGTCTTCATGAAGCCCAAGGTGTGGGTGCTTACCAACTGCTTGGTGTCTTCTGGGAGACAAGGGTTGCGCACAAGTGGGAGAGGTCTTTCTTCTGAGATGAGGTGTTGGTGAAGTCCTCCCTTTGTATGGCAGCAGTACAGTGGGGAAAACACCAATGCAGTTCTTCCCTCACCGGATCTGCAGGTGGTACGAGACCATTTCAGCCATGGGGAGAGGATCTGCCATTCAATTCACTGTGATGGACACTTCCAGCTCTCAGGGATCCTGTCCAGGCTTCCCACCCCAGCTTTGAACCAACATGGAGCCCTGCTTGGCCCCATGTGAATCGTGAAGTGTCAAAACGCTGCTGTGGGAGACCCAGGTGGTTCTTCCCATTGCTTTGCCACACAGCTGAAGGTCCCTGAAGGCCCAGACCTGAGTGACCTCAGGCTCAGGCACTTTCCACGTATTTATTTTCTCTTGTTCTGCAATGGCAAAGATTGTGGAAACGCTTTTTTTTTTTCTTTTTTTTCTTTCAGATAACCAGAGATTTCTCTTTCCTGGACTACATCCTGGGAGGCTGCCAGCTGATGTTTACCGTAAGGACTTTTGCTTCTCTTTGCCTAGTGGTAGTAACACTCATGTAATGGCCAAAACTAGAGAAGGAGGTTCTGCGTGAGATTTGGCACCAGCTTGGGTGGCTTTTCATGGCAGTGAGGAGCTGCCTCGTTTTGCCTGATATGGTTTTGAGGTCTTGGGGGGTTTGTTACTGTGATGCTCTGGTGCCTCCAGTAGCATGGAGGGACCTGGCTAGACTCTGAAGATCAGGCTCCCACAAAGACCTTCTGCCCTTCACAAAATGTTAATGCTTTCTGTCCCCATCAGAGAGTTTAACCACTCTCCATTTTTTCATGGAAGCTCTCCTTGTTTTGAAACCAGCTGACACACTTTGGGCTCTTAATGAGATGTATTTCTGCTTTTTTGTTGGCATTTCCACCTTCTTTCAGGCTGGACCACAGCTCATCAGGAGTAACTAAATGAGGACATTACAACCCTGAGTGAAAATGCCACAATGCAGAAGTGGGGTTTTCAATTTCTGCAAACTTTTCTAGTGCAGTGTCTGGAGAGCTGCAGGCACTTGCAGGATTTCCATTTGTATTTTGTTGTTTCGGCTGAAAACATGATGGGGGGAGAGTAGGAGGAGGAGAAAGAGTTGCCATAGGAACAGGTGCGACTGAGAGAGCTTTTTGTGCACTGTTCTGCTGCTGCGTGTGAAGGTCTTGGTGCTGGAGAGTGAAAACAAGAGAAAAACGTTAAGTTTATTGGTAGTGTGGAGGTCTTGTGTGAATTAGGCTTGAATACAGAAATCTATCCCCCACCCATCTGAAGATCTGCTGGTTGTTGGAGGGTCTCTCCCCCTCCCAAGGCATCTTTGGTTCAAAGACCTGGCTGGGTTTGTGGTGACTGTAGAGCTGCAGAAATGCCTGAGCTCAGAGGACACTACCACACACACAAACGCACGAGATTTGGAAAGGCCACTGGTGTCCTCCCTGCCGAGCGTGGTGGTGGGGAGAGACGGGCTGAAGCTGCAGAGAAGAGGGACACTGTGGCCTGGCACTCGCCTCCTGTGGGAGGTGGACCAGCTGCATCCCTCTGAAGTCTGTTGCCCAAGTGCTGCTCTTGGTGACATTGCTTGCATGAGAGGGGCATGCACCTGTCTGACTGCACTGAGCACCCTCCCTGTGCCTCAGTTTGCCTCTCGCTCTCTGACTGTGCCCATGGTGGCTTGACAGGAGCTGGGCACATGGGTGTGAGTGTTACAGCAGGGAACCGCAGGCTGGTAAGGCTGTAAGGTTGCTTGATGAAGGAGCTAGGTTTTGATGGAACCATAAGATGGTTGGATTGGAAGGGGCCTTTGAAGACCATTAATCCAACACCCCTGCCATGGGCAAGGACAGATTCCACTAGACCAGGCTGCTCAAAGCTCTGACCAACCAGGCCTCAAACATTCCTGGTGATGTGGCATCCACAACTTCTCTGGCCAACCTCTTCTACTGTTCTACCACCCTCACTGTACAACATTTCTCCAGTCTAAACAGACCTTCTTCCAGTTTAAAACCACATCCCCTTGTCCTGTCGAGCCTGTTTCACCACCTACTCTGGCAGAAGGTTGTGGCCTCTCCTGGGCTGTGACATCTTATTGCCCCAGCTAGGCCAGGGTCCCTTCCCAGCCAAATGGCAGTTCATCCTCTTCCGTTACAGACATGGAGCAAAATCCCTCACGGATCCCTTGGGCTCAATTTAGCCAGGGAGTTATTTTGGGCTTTGCCTGTTTGCAGAGCAAACAAGGTGAGTGCAGCCACACTGCCTGCTCGCCCCTCCCCAGCTCTTCCTTCCCAGTCATTTCAAAGCGGGTGGCTCAGCGTCTTGCCTCTTCCAACCAGATTTAACTGGGTCTGAGGTCAGCATTTCTACAAATGTCTTTAAATAGAAGATTTCTAAATAGCCTAATTGAGGAGGGAGAAAAATGAGCGCCTTGCTGACAAAGTGCCCCTGAGAGCTCAGCACATATTGGTCCCTAGGGAAGCCTGTGAAGAGTGGCTGCAGGGAGAGATCTGCTCCAGGCTGTGACTCTTTGGTCAAAGACCTTGAGACTCAAATGGCCAGGTGGCCTTGGCTGCTTTGATGCCTGTGGTGTTACTCCGTTCCTGACCTTTACACCTAGGAGATGGGCAGCCAGACTCCTGAGCTGGAGATGGTGATGGCTTGCTCCAGGAGCAGGGGCTGCTTCAGGACACCTTATGTGATGCTTGCTGGTGAAAAACGTAGGTGTAATTGTGAATGGCTTTGCTAACCTAGTATTTGGTAATATTTATTTTTTTTTTTTAGGAAAAGTGAAGAACTGGATTTTGTTAAACCTTTTCAAAAGTTTGAGGTTTGGGTCTTGATGGGACTGTGTGTGGACTTCAAAGGCAGTGGAGGCTCGGTGGCCAGGTCTGTGGCGCTGTCTGCTAACAGAGGATGGGTCTATGCTTCTCTTTTGTCCCCCAGGTTGGGATTGACTTCACAGCCTCCAATGGGAACCCACGAGACCCCTCCTCTTTGCACTATATCAACCCCATGGGGACAAACGAATACTTGTCAGCTATATGGGCTGTTGGCCAGATCATCCAGGACTATGACTCGTAAGCACCATGCTCCTCTGCCTCCACCCCTGATTTGCAGAAGTTTCCCTGGCTTCCCAAGGGGCTCCTGGGATGCATGTGCCTTGTTTTCCCATCCACAAAACCAGAGCTAAATAATACCTTGCTTTTGAAAAGGTCCTTGGGAGAGAAATACCATCTGCATTGGGAAGCGGGAGGAGGAGAGGCTAAGAACAGGGTTTCTCCTCCCTCCTGTCTTGTTCCCCAGCACCCTGAGGTGTGCAACACAGAAAAATCTCATCTTAGATACAGAGAAAAAAAAATACAAAACTCTGTTGGTCTTGCCGCGCTGGCTTTTGTGACCAAAATGAATAGCTAAATTGTTTTTAAATCTCCAGGGTGAGATGTCTGCAAGAAGCTCAGGCTTTTGGGCAAGAGGATGCTCCTGGTCCTTGTGGGTGATGAAACAAAGCTGGACTCCTTTTTCTCTAAAGATAAAAAGCCAAAGGGGAACATCTATTCTGTCTTTGTTCATCTCTCATGACTTTTAGAGGCACTCTGAGGGTTTGGGGGGGAAGGGAATGCTGGCACCTTTTTTTTAGCTGATGCTTTTACTGTAGCTGGGCGTTGGGCAGCTGGTGGCACGGGGAGGCCGTGGCAAGAGCCATGCAAGCCAGCTTTGTGTGTATGCACACACCCATACGTCTTTCTTCTTCTCTTTTAGAGACAAGATGTTTCCTGCTCTGGGATTCGGCGCCCAGCTACCACCGGACTGGAAGGTGAAGCCTTGTGGCCATCTGTGCCTTGAGATGGGTTTGTCCTTGTACTGCCCGGGCAGGAACGCAGCTGTTGTGGCTTCCCAGCTGGCTCGGGCAGAGAGTAGTTGTCAGGCAGAGGAGGGATGGGCGGATGAGGGATCTCAGCCAGACGAGAGCGAGATATGGCTGCATGGATGGGCGGTGGGGCAGGGTCGGGGCATGGGCAGCCCGTTCCTCCCTCCTGAGCTGGCATGAAAGCAGCAGCTCTTTGGCATTAGTGGGCGGAACCAGGTGTTAATTCACTTTCCTGGCAGGAACAATTCTGGGCAAGGGAAGAGGCTCCTGGATGAATGTGTCAGATGGCAGCAAAGTCTGGAAGGGGGCTGGGAGCTGGGGAGCCTCAATGTGGTCTTGCATGGGCAGAGCCTGAAGGGCTGTGGCCAGCAGGAGTAGAGCAGGGATCATCCTCCCTGTACTTGGCACTAGTGAGAATTGAAGTACTTGAGTGGTGAGGTACCTTGAATACTATCTTCAGCTTTGGGCCTCTCACTCCAAGAAGGACACTGAGGGGCTGGAGCATGTCCAGAAAAGGGCAAGAAGCTAGTGAAGTGTCTGGAGCACAAGTCTGGTGAAGAGCATCCAGAGAACTTGCAGATGTTGAGCCTGGAGAAAAGGAGGCTCAGAAGAAATCTTGGTCTGAACAACTCCCTGAAAGGAGGTTGGAGGCAGGTGGGGGTCAGTTTCTTCTACCAAGGAACAAGTGATAGGTCAAGAGGAAATGGCCTCAAGTTGCACCAGGAGAGGTTTATACTGTGCATTAGAAAGAATTTCTTCCCCAGAAGGGTTATCAAGCATTGGAACAGGCTGCCCAGGGCAGTGATGGAGTCCCCATCCCTGGGGGATTTCAAAGCCATGTAGATGTGGTGCTGAGGGACATGGTTCAGTGGTGACCTGGCAGTTTTGTGTTAACAGTGGGACTCAATGATCTCAAAGGTCTTTTCCAACCTAAATGATTCTATGACTGTAGCAGAGAGGCTTTGCCAAAAGCCACCTTGATCTTTTGATCATTAGGCACTGAAGGGGTTAAAGGCAGCCTTGTCCTGCAAGGGCTGAGCTGAAGCATCCTGGTCATCGTGGGGCAAGGGGCTGGGGCTGCTCCTGCAGCCCAGGCTGGCTGTTGGGGCACATCTCATGGCTGAGAAGCTGTGCTGGGACACCACCACCTTTCATTACTGGCTAGCTCTTTTGGCTGTTCTTTGCTCACACCCTTGATATGCATTTTCTTTTTGCTTGCTGGTTTTGAGAAGTTCTCTGCTTTGGGCTGGGGTTGCATCTCAGTGAGGTTTTTTTTTGTTCTTTGGGAGCGGAGCTTTGCTCTGGCACACAAGTCACGAGCAGCTGTGAATCGGGCCGGGAAGCTCATTGATGCCAGGCCTAGGGCTGGGGGTGTCCTGCCCACTCTGCTTTGTGCTTTTCTCTGCTCTCCTGGCAGCCAAAATTCATGTGACTCAAGTGGGAGCTCTTACTGTTTGCCAGCCACAGGAAGAGATCCTTCTGTGTTCACTTTGAAGCTGATTCATCCTCCTTGGCCAGCAAATGTCTCTGGTCTGTCACTTCACCACTTTCAATGGGAAAATCTTGGTAAGGCAGCTTCCAAAGACTAACATCCAGCTGCTGTCAGAAATTCATTGCTTGAGGAGAGGAATAGGAATGGAAAACACATTGGGGATGGAAAGGGACGGTGGCCTGGGCTGCTGGAGGAATAGAGGAGTCATGACAGCGAGCACCCCTCAGTGCTCATGGAAAAGGCATCACTGGGCTGGAAGTGACCCTTCCTGCAAGGCTGGATGTGGGGCCCAGGTCCAGGGTGTTGGCTGTGGGCTAGGGGCAAGGCCTGCTGCTCCTCTGCTCCCTCAGGCTGTGTCCTGGAGCCTGCTGCGGAAACACTTGCCTCTGCTCCCCCAGGCCTGGAGATACTACAGATATCTTACTAGAAAAAACACTTTGTTTTCCCCCAGTATCCTGTCTAAGCCCATGTAAACCCCATGGTCCTGCAAGGGCTGAGCCAAAGCATCCTGCTCATTGATAGGGCAGGGGCTGGGGTTGCTTCTGCAGCCCAGGCTGGCTGATGAGGAGAACCTTCTCATGGCTGAGAAGATGCGTGGGGACACCACTACCTTTCATTACTAGCTGGATCTTTTGGCTGCTCTGTGGAGAGCAGCTCTCCCTCCCCAGGTGCTTGGCCCGTGCCTAAAGTTCACCTACTCTAATGCCTAGAGTGACCCACAGGTTGTCTCATGTTAGTAAAGGGACATCCCCCGGGCAGTACCTCACACTGCTCCAGCCTGGCCCTTCATCCCTCCCCAGTTCACCTGCCCCATGGGCTCTGTGCATCACTGGCTTGTCTTGCTCCTTAAAGGTGTTTTTGGCCACTAAGGCTTGTTGGGTAATTTCAAAGCCAAACAGCCAGTCTACATTGAAACCTGTGCCCTATGTTCCCACGGGCAGATGGTGGGGAGCAGTGTGGCCCATGGTGCTCCTGGTAGGACATGCCAAAGGGCAGCTGGTGTGAACCACAAAGCAGAGTGAAAACAGAGAAGATCGTGGCGAGATCCGAGTCATGAATTGCTCCTGTTGCCATGGCTTCCCCAGTACTTCCCAGGCACCCACCCGAGTGAGATGTTTTGCACACAAAAGTCTCGTTGGAAATGTCAGAGAACATCTTGCCGTGTAACAGCTCTGTGCAGAGCCTCGAGCAGTTTCCCAGCACGGAAGACGAGAGGGAAGCAGATGGGTTGTGGTTTCTGGGGGATGAGTGAAGGCAAGGCTGTAGTGGAGAGGGGATGCTTGATATTGGAGCTCCACCAGTCACCCTGCTTTGGGGAGGGGCTTGCCCAAAGGAAGCTGGGGACTTTGCTGATGTGCCACCCCCAAGGCTTTCCATCCATCTGCCCTTTTTGTATATATATAT
>NW_008580644.1:48888-77728 GCF_000691845.1 Merops nubicus | reverse complement strand
AAAAAAGTGGTCTCTGGGGAAAAGAAAATACCCCCCAAGCAGGGGATGGGGAGATGGGGGAACCTGCCAGCCCTGCCCATGGGCAAGGGGAGGCAGGGAGTATGGCCAACATCAGCAGCCCTGGCTGCAGCCCAGCTCCTGCTTCCTGGGACAGCTGGAAGCTGGTGGGTATCTTAACCCCTCCCTGGGCTGTGGGGGGCTTTCCTCCTCCAGAAACCCTGCTGAGATCAGGATTTTTTTTCTTATCACTGGATCTAAAGCAAGCTCAGTGAAGAACTGTTGGTGGGGATGCTGCCTCCGTCACGGTGCCAGTGTGGTCCCTTCCTTGGTGCCTTGTTGAGAAGAGGGGGACTCGCTGCCCCACAGACCCTCGGGCAGTGCCAGGAGCAAACTGCATGCTCAGAGCTCGCTCTGTGAGCTGGGCTTGTTTTAAACAAGACAAATTTTTCCTTGAAGTGAAAAGTTTGGGGGTTTTGGGGGGTTTGAGGGGGCAAGGGTTTTGTTTTGGGGACTGCTTTGATAAAATTGACTTGGCAGTTTGGGAGAAGATGACTTGGGTCCACTTAAAAGTCGAATGAAACTCAAGTTATTTTGACTACAGCAAAGCCCTAAATCAGCGTTTGTAAAACCAACATACCCCCCAAAAAAGCCCCAGTCTGACCCTCTTTGTGCCCTTCTGTAAGTCACCTGTTTGCCCGTGGGGCTCAGCTGGGCTGTTAGAAAGCAGCTGGATTTCTGCGCTGGGGGAGCTGCGGTGGGGCTGGTGGCCAGCAGAGGCTGGTGGCCAGCAGAGGGGGCCCGGCTGTTTCACCAGGGCCACGGAGACACTCGAATCACCAAGAAAAAGAAGAATAATAATAATTTTTTTTTAAAAAGCTTTAAAAAACTTCTCCTCTGGCTCTGATGCTGGGGATGCTGCAGAAAGGGCTCTTCCTCCTCGTCTCAGGAGCTGCGTGCTGCTTTGAGCTGATTTGCTTTATTCGTTCAACCCGAGCGATGAGGGGACGATGACAGGAGCTACGTGTCACTTTGGCTCCTTCTTGGCTTGGGCGTTGCTGAGGTTGGGCAGAGCTCCTTGGGGAAGGGATGCTCCCCTGGGGGCTTGGGGCAGCTAGGCTCTGGAGCGGGGGTCTTGGTGGCCCTGCTGTGGTGAGGAGCGTGGCCCTCCTGCCCCCCCCATCAGTCTGGGAGGGGGCCACAGTGGTGGCGTGCTGCTGGCGTCGGGCAGCCCCAGGACAGCCTGTCCCCATATGTTGAAACAGCAGCTTAATATTTTTATTAATGTTGTTCCCTGAGCCAGGCCTGTAATATTTTGCAGAGAGGCCCCTCGCCCCCATATTCTCAGCCTCTTTCTCTGGTGGGATCCTCACGCAGCCTTTGCTGCGAGATAAAACCCAGCAGGTGCTGGAGCACTTGCTCATGTGGCATTTAGGGGACAGCCTTCAGCTGATGAACACTTGGAAGTGGGTGGGAAGCAAGATAAACACCTCATGCTTGCAAATGTTTTTCAGTTGCGTAGCCTCTGGCTGCCTGTTTTGGTTTTATTGTTGTAGGTGTCTTTTTCATTTTTTCCCACTTGTATGTTTATGCACCTTTTGAAACCCAAGGTGCAAAAGGCTCTTGTTAAATATAGTATTTGTCATGCCCAAAGTCTTCAGAGTCTCTTCAGGTCCCTCAAGAGGTCGAGATGCTGGATGCACCATGCTAGAGCTTGAGAACAAATGTTTCCTCTTAAACCTACTGAAAAAAAAGGCTTAAACTAAGCCCCAGCCTGGAGAAAATGCCCTGCCCAGCAGCCGCTCCTCGCTGTGTTGCCAGCAAATTTTGTGTGCAGCTCTCCAGCCCTTTTGGCTCCTCTTGCACTGCGTATTGCACCGTGTCGTGCTCTGGAGCCGGAGCTCCAAATTTCCTGCCTGCTGGATGATGCACATCCCTGTCTCCATCCTGAGTCCCCGCTGGGACGGTGTCATATGTTTTTGAACGTACGTATAGATTACAAAAGAGTGTTAAATGTTCAGAGTAGTAATCTGATGTTCCAGTTAATATGTGACAAATATTTCCCAATAATGGCTTGGCAGCAGGAGGAGCGAGTGGTACTCCAGCCTGTAGGATGGGGGATTGCTCCATTTCTCAGCAATTCAAACCATGTGTACTATCATTCCAGCTCCTCCCTACCTCTGCAGGCTCTGCAAGTCCAGAGGTTCTCTTCCTGCGCTTATTAAGATAATTTTTTACTATTTTCATTTTTGCCTTGACTTCATGCATGGCTGTCAGCTTTCTCCAGCTGCCTGTGGAAGTTTGATGTGGTGCTTTTTGTGGTTCCAAGCAACTTGGAGTATCTGATTTTTACTGGTGTAAATGATGTCTTCAAGTGTCACTCGCTATCTGCCTTCTCCCTGCCTTGTCTCCCCAGGTAATTAGCACAACAGAATTTCCCTAATTGCTGGAGATCAAGGAGGAGAGGTCTCTGCTTGCTTTGTAGTCCTGACAAAAGGCAGATGTTTTCCAGCAGGCCAAATGGGATGTGCTGAGCTCTGCTAAGGGCTCTTTGTTTCGCCCTCCTGTGCGATAGCAGCTCTCTGTTATTGCTCTTTTTACATCCTCAGTATCTGGGCCTGTGGTGCCACGTTTCTGAGTCATCAGCCCTTCAGGATAGTTAAATAGATGTGGGAAAATATCAAATGAAAGCAGGTATTTCTTCTTCTTTTCAAATTAGTCGTGATTTCTGCTTTTCTGAGTTGCTCCGCATCCACTGAGCTTAGATATCTGAAGCAGTCCTTACTGGCCCCTCAAGAGATGCTTCTCTGCCTACTGAAACCATTTAAACTCAGCATTTTCCTGGAATTTCTATGGTTTCCAATGAGACAAGGAGCTTTACAACATCCTCACGTTAAAATGTTTCCTAAATCCTCCTCTCCTGTTTCCCCTGCCCTGCCAGGCACTTTGCTTCAGCAGGGCTTACTCTCAGTCTGGTTTTGCCCACGGGAGACTAGGATATTGTAGTAACAGTATTAGTATAAACAGGAGTTTTTTGCACTAAACTTACAAGCACCATCAGAATACTCTCCTGCACAGAAAAATGAGTGCCAGGATTTTAAAAAATGAGACAGAGGTGAAGTGTTAAAGCTTCTAAATAGCAAAGAACAACTGGCTGGGGAGGACTTGTGACAAGTGGTGCCATTTCCACACAACCACTTACTGTCTGTTTAACATGGTTTTGAATCTTCCCCCTTCAAAACTGTGATCTGATGGCAGATCTTAGCAGCTTTTGGGAAAGTACTCTGAGCACAGAAATCAGGGCTGGCGACCTTCCATCGGCTCCTTCCTGGCGACCGTTCCCCAGTCCCTTTTGGATATTTGTGGAAGGCCCCGAGGACATCTGGAGCTGTGTCTGGACACCACATGTGCAGGAGCCACCAGCCACCTCCTGCTGGGAGCTACCTGGCATGGGCACGATACCCTCCATCTTCTAGCCAGAAGGTCCTGGAATGCAGTCGCAGCAGAGCGGTGGGCCCTCATCTCATCCTTGAAGCTCTGCTTAGGGAGTTGTGTGGCTTCAGGGTTCTCTGTGGATGGAAACATCTGGGTCAGGGTGTTTTCCTCAGTGGTTGACACAGATGGAAATAAATAGAGGAGAGGGAGTCTTGCTTGGTTTGGCACCTCTTCCCAGCCATGCAGCTCATGTATGTATTGTGTACTGCAGGGTGCCAGCCAGCAAGGGGGAGGGAGCCCCAAGTCCCTCCTGGAAGCAGAGGAAGGATTTCCTCGTGGCCCTGTGGGCTGCTGTGTGCCCACAGAGGGCTGCTGGCACTGTGGCAGTGGCCACGTGTGTCCTGGCAGCGTCAGGGGACTCCTGCTCGTGTGCCTTGGTTTTCTGTGGATGCTGCATCACTGGAGGTGTCCAAGGCCAGGTTGGATGGGGCCTGGCACAACCTGGTTTAGTGGGAGGTGTCCCTGCCCAGGGCATGGAGGTGTTTAAGGTTCCTTCCAACCCAAACCACTCTGATTCTGTGATTCTCTGTTGGAAAGTCACCTTTGGCACTGCTCTGTAACCCTGCTGAGGAGCTCGGGGAGGTGGAGGGAGCGTCAGGCAGCAGCCAGGTGTGCAGGGAAGGGGGGGTTGGAGTCTGGGAATCTGGGCATTGCTCTCAAACCAAGCTCCCCAGCACAATGGTGTCCAAGGCAAGGCACGGCACATCCTCTGCTCAACACCCAACCAAACAATACCCCACCAGACCAGCTGCTGTGACATTTCATGTCCTGCCGAGGTGACAGTAAGTGCTGGATGTGGCCAGGACTTTCCGAGGCAGGAAACAGTGTGGTGCCAGTGTTATTCCCAGGGCTGGCAGCGCCTCCGACACGGAGTCAGAGGTGTGAGTAAAAGGCAGTCTGGCCCCAAAACCACTGGAGCAGGAAAGTGGGCTGGCACCATCTCCCAGTGAGCCTGTGGTGGCGTTTGGTGCAGCTCTGGCATCTGAACGTGGACACCCAGAGCAGTACACCAGGAACCAGCCCTTTCCCAGCAGCATTCATCTGCAGACCACTTCAGCAAGAATTAATTAAAACTGGTGACATCAATGGGAGAAGGCTTTGAAAATTTATTTTTTCTACGTCTGCCCAAGTTATTTGGAGTGTAATGAAAACTACAAAAATAAACCCAATGACCATATCCTTTGCAAGAGGCTCTGTGTAACTTTATCTTTGCCTCGACATATGAAGTCATTTATCTAGGCACAGATATTTTTGCTGCCAGCCCCTTCAGTGCTGCCTTTCCAGAGAGGAGGTTCTGAAGCAGGTTGATTCAATGCTCGTGGACTGACTCATCTGGGAGTATCCCATGAGCTTCCAGTTGGTTTCCTCCTCTTTCTTGTTCAGGTGGTGGGTTGGTGTCAGCCACGTGAGCAGGGACTTGGCTTTCCAGAACTGCTTATTGAAAATGCTGTGCTTGGCGTGGTCCCTACTGCATCTCCATGTTCTCACTGAGCTGGTGGGGCTGTCATCTCCTGTCCCTCCTGGGTGTGACAGGATGGGAATGCCTTTCAGACCCAGCATGCTTTAGGTTGATCTTATCATTCATGGAGTGTTGATGGGAGCAGATTTTAACACAGAAATGATCCTTGGGCAGTCAGCTACTGCTGATGTATTCCTGAAGCAGGAGCTGCCTTATTTCTCTGGCAGCAAGAAGCTCCAGGCTGACCTTTCATGACTTGCACTGCACAAAGGCACACTGCACGCTGAGCTCAGTGAGCTGCACGTGTGGCTGGGAGTGTGCAGGTAACAGCAGCCAAAATCAAAGGGGAGCAGAGGGGCTGTATGGCTCTTACACCTCTGCTCTCCCTGCGGTGGGTGGTTGTTGCTTCATCCCTCACCACCTACTGTTCAGTACCCATCCTCTGGCCTCTTGCAGGGAGCACCAGCCTGGGCAAAGGCTGGACAAACAGCCTCGTCCTTGGCTTCCCCCTTCAGAGGTCCCAGACTGGCTATAAACCTGGTGTTATCTACTGCTTTGCCATTCCAGGACCAGAAACATTGCTCTTACCCTGGTGCTGCTTGTGTGCTCCTTGTTTGTCCCTCTAAGACATGGCCATTTGCTGTCCTGGGTAGGGCTGCAGTGGCAGGAGGGGTGGTGCACTTCAAAGAGTCCAAATGTATCTCCATCTCTTCATGTCACTCCAATGAAGGCTGGAATTAATCCCCAAGGGACAAATTTATCAGTAGCTTTTGGGTTCTTTTGTAGGTTTCTGGGCAAGAGTGTCCTTTTCAGCTCTTGTTGAGCTTCCTTAAAGGAAAGTGTGCCTTGGAACTCCAGCACCCCATAGCGTGCCTTCACGTTGCCCTCAGCCACTGACCATCCTGTTTGCACAGGAGGGAGAAAGGTGAAATGGAGAGTGAGACCCAGAGCTGGCTGTAGCTGAGAGTCCTAACAGGATTTTAACCACGTAATTATGTTGCCCCAGTTGCTCACTGAGAAGTGTGGCTTGCCTGGCTTGTGAGGACCAGGGCATGGATCCAGATAGCAGCCACAAGTGTGGATCACTGTGCTTTTCTCTTGCCTTCTGCTCCCAACCCAAACCTCAAGCCAAGCACTGATCCTGCCAGCTGAGATCCTAGTTAAGGCTCCAGGTCTTGTTTCAGACATAAAAGCAGAGAGAGATAGGGAACTTTTCTCTGTTTTTTCCAAATATGTGTCCCAGTTCACTGGGAAGATGCAAAGAGGTAAAAGGGGGAAACCTGTAAATACATTGAATAACTTGTAGGAACTGCTTGGAGTCAGGGAAGGTGAAGAATGAGAGTGGGTTACACCTCATAGTCAGGGAAAAAAACTGTGATTAGATCTTTAAACATTTGTACAACAGAACTTCTTGGGAAGTTGGCTTCAGTGAGCTGTTCAGTTAAGCCAGCAGTGGGGAGGAAGGAGGCAGGATTTTCTTTGCTGAAGGATTTTGTAGCCAAAGCTGCAATAACCTGGGTGAGTGGGAGTTTTATAGCATGAAAATCCTTCTTTTGTCAGAGTCTTTAGTAGCTGCTGAGCTTGCTGCATCCCAGTCTTAATCCTGAGCAGGGACCAGGGTTTACCTGTACTGCAGCAACTGTCTCCATAGGCCAGCAGGGCAATGATTTAACCTGTTGTGTCTGATAGGCAGAGCACCCAGACCTTGCTCTAAGGGGGGGTGGTGTGACACCAGCAGGTTTGTCCCCAGGGGTGGCAGTTCTCCTGCAGCCGTGTCACTGAGTCCTCCTGCACCTTCATTTTTCACAAAGCCAGCGTGGCTGTAGCAAATCACATCAAAGCTATTCTAAAAGCAGCCAGCGTGGAGGATTTGGCTGTGGGTTTGTCCACCCGTGGCTGGGAGGAGTCTGGACTGTTGCAGTGGTGTCTCTGGGGTCCCTTGGCCCTGGGGTGCTGGGTGGGCTGGCAGAGGTGCCGTGGCTGTCCCTGGCTGGGGTTGGTGCTGGACGTGCAGGAAGCAGGCGTTGAGCTGAGCTCACCACACATGTGCAGGGTGTACAGCAGGGGGTGACAGCAGTGGGTGACAGCAGGGAGTGACAGCAGGGGGTGACATCATGGAGTGACAGCAGGGGGTGGCAGCTCCTCATGGTGACACGCTGCGAGGAGAAGCAGCGTGAGGAGACCCATTCCATTGCTGACCTTTTTATAATTGCACCTGTCCTGCTGTGGTAAACTAGACAATAAAAAGGCTGGATTGCCTTCTGCTTGTCCAAATCGGACCCCAGAGGCACCAACTCTCATCATTTCCCAGCTACTGCCTCATGGTGATCCCACCACTCGAATGGTCGTCCAGCCCTGGAGGGAGGGGACCATCCCTGCAGGCTGTGGCTCTCCACCCCCAGCACCAGCAGGAGCACTGGTGTTAATCCAGCCTCGCAGGTCACGCTCACGTGGTTTAAGTGACCTCATTAAACCTCCACCTGTTCTTCATTTGTCACCGTTGGCCTTTGTTTTATCCCGTGGCAGAAGACAGGCTGGTGCCAAGGTCCTCCGTGTGAGCACGATGTGCTGCTTGGGTTTCATCCACTGGCCGAGCTGCTGCCAACGCAGGGGGTGGCAGGTCCCCAATGTCCCCCTGCCCACCCAGCATCTGCTCCTCTGCTGCTTTTCATGTGACCTCATGGGGCAAGAAGGACAAAAATCTGTGCGTGCAGGATGAGTTGGGTTGCCTGTCACTGGGTTAAATCCTAATTTGGTGCCAGGAGGCAACCTTCTTCTACAGATTGGAGTTGGGGAGGTATTCATGAAAGACCTCCACTCATCTTGCTCGGGGTGGGGATTTGGGGCTGCGTAGGCTGCATTTGAGGCTGTTGTTCATGTTTCTGGCACACGTTCAAACCTGGCCTATTTATGTCCTTGTTTATTAAAGGCCCTAAGAGAACTTGGCTTCTGCTGAGCAGTGGCTGCCCATCATAGTTTGTTTTTTCAAAATGGTCACAATCATGACAAGAGTTGAAGGCCAAGAAAAGGCAATATTTACCTGGGAATGGCTGTGTAATACAAATTACTTTTAAACCCTCTGAGTGACCCCACGGCAAGAGCCGCTGACCCCCGATGGCACGGGGCTTTGTTCACCAGAAGGTCCCCTTTGCTGCAAGTCACCTGAAACCATTTATGCCAAGACAACTCCAGTTCTGGGCTTGGCTCCAGCTCATGTGTGATGTTTCCCGTGCAGTTGCAAGAAATCCTGCATTTCTCTCTTTGCTTCTGCCTCTTTGTAGCACCACTGAGGTCATTAGCTGTAAAAGCAGCATGTGGAGGCCAGAGACCCGTGGCTGGACCTCTTAAACTCAAGCTCTGTGTACCACATAAAAACTTTACCCCTCATGCCCTAGGCTCTTGAGCAGCTTCCCAGCCAGTATGACATGGAGAGGGAAGTATTCACGAAGAAAAATTAAATAGGTTTGATGGAGCTCCCAACCATCTGTATGCTTGTGGTCAGACTTTTGGAAAAAAAAAATACGAGTAGAGATGAAGTCTATCAGCACAGTACATCTGGAAATGTTTCTTGCTGGCTCAAGCTTGTCTGGGTTTCCTCCCTGTTTTGGGCTGTCTCTGAGCAGTCCCTGTCCATGCTACTCCAGTGTGCAGTGCACTTGGTGCAGGAGGATCAAGCAGGTTTGTGCTGCTTCACTGCTCAGAGACATGGAAGAGCTTGGACAAGATGTTGAACAGATTGTTCTTTTTCCCTTTTTTTTTTTTTTTGTTTTTTTTTTATTCTCCCAGCAGATCTGTCTGGAAGATGAGAACAGTTGGTATTGATATGATCTGCTTCATATTTTGGGAAGCTTTGGCAGTAACTACTACCAAACAATGATGCTTCTGGGTGCCTATTGTGCAAACATTTAAATATGTTCAACCGTGCTGCGCAGGGACCCTGTCAAGAGACTGACACGTCGTCCCAGGGGCACTTGAGGGCATCTCTGAGAGGGAGCTGTAAGGAATGGATGTCCCATTTCTTAAGAGGAACCTTTTTTGGCTGCTGGCAGCTGTGTTAGCTTGTCTGCAAGCAGCTGGTTATCAACTGGAGGGAGATGAGATGGGAAACTTGCTGTCGCAGCAGGCTGTGTGCTGGTGGTGTGGGTGGTGATGCTCTGTCTGTGCCACGGATGCAGGGACTTCTTGTGTTGAGTTGTGTCTTTAAAGTTTTATCCTAAACTTTGCATGCTTTCCCAGCTGGGTCCTGGAGGGCTTGAATCAGGGGTTGTCCTTGTTCCTGGGGTGGCTGCTGTCTGTGGGTCTGCCCAAGTCCTCGTCCTGGCTGCGTGTCAGTCCCACGCTGGAGCCAGGCACAAAGACAGGGATGCCATGACCCTGGCCAGAAGCTGCACGTGCTTTGCTTTTCTGCTGCTTTTTCCTCTTTTTTTTTAATTAATTTCTTTTTAATCTATTCATTTTGTAGATCAGGACTGTATAAAACCCAAAGATGTAGTTAAATCCCCCAGAAAAGGGTGTTCAACTCTGACTGGGGAGTTTATACAGACCACTTTGACTTTAAGGATAGAAGCACTCTATTGTAGCTCCTTGAGAGTCCTTTAATGTCAATTAAGCCAGACTTTAAGGAAGTCTGTTTCATTTTCAGAGTGAAAAGATTCACAGCCTTTAAGCTATTTATTCCCACAGACCTAAGGTCAGAGTGCACCAGTGCCTGGCAGCATCCCGGGGGCTGGTCGTGCCCAGGGGCTGGGGGTGGATGGTTGTGCTGGAGATGATCAGACACATGAAGTCTGGAGTATCTGGAGGAGCAGTGGCACAACCACCCCCCTGGTTTGGTTCCCCTTGGTTATAGTGACACAAAGACACATTCAGGCCTTTGATAAAAGCCAGGCTCCTCCACTTTTACACACAGACACAGGAAAAAAAAAGGCAGAGAAGGGGAGGCTGTGTTTTGCTAAAGACTTGGGATTTAGCAAGGAAAAAACAAACCTAAACCTCACTTTTTGAATTAACGAGGGGATCTGAAGCTGGAAGCACCCCTTCTTCATCCCTGCCACCCCATCAGGTCAGTAGATATTTCCCTCCCTAGGAACAGCCCCCCTCCTTTTCAGCCCCATGGTGGTGTTTATAAAGAAGAAGGGGGTTTATGTATATATATATATATATATCCCATCTCATATATAATCCCATATCTGTGTGTATATACTCTTTAGTGCTTGCTAAGTGGCAAAGCAAAATGCAATGAAAACAGGAGCAAAGAGTTCACACTGCTGGGTGTCTGTGTGGCCGTAGTACCCTGAACTTCATCCTGAGCATTGAAGCTGTGTCATTTAAGATCCAAAATCCCCTTTTGTGGCACCACCACAGGTAGGAAGATTTTATTCTTTAGCTGCTGTCCTGATGGCTGACGTCCTGTCAGCCACAGCAGGGGGTCCTGGACCTCTAACCACCTCCAAGCAGCCTTCTCAGGGCAAAGTAACAAAAAATGCTTGGTAGACTTTAAAACTTTTTTTTATTTTGAAGCTTTGAATGCAATTTTAAAAATCCAAATGCACATTGAAAAAGTGATGAAATGAGCAACGTTTCTTCTCTTAATTGTATAGCTCTCAGTGCTTTTTCACAGTGAGAGGAAGAGCAGCAGCGACCACCAGCCTGGGAAGTGATGGAGCTGTGCTGCTGCAGGGCTGTGACCCTGCAGGGACTGGGGTGAGGACCTCCCCCCCTCAGCTGCTGCTCCAGAGGCACTGGCTGCAGGCTGCAAACCACAACGCTGAGCCTGCAGTACCAGATTCCTCACTCATCCCTTTTTCATGAACCCCCTGCTCCCAACAACAAACCCCTAAACTGCCTGCTGCTTCTTATCCCAAGGAGTCAGGAGGTACATGAGGAACATCTCTCCCTCCTCTGAATATCTCAGGGAGGGGGACAGAAAAGGCAAGGGGGCTGCTCCCCCTCTTCCTGCAGGAGAGAGCATTGCCTGGTGCTGTTGTTCTCCAGCCACACCCAGCTCTCCAAGGGGATGGTGCCACCACCTGCTTTGCTGGTAACTGTGATCAGCTGCTGCTGCTGGTGCACCAAACTCATCCCAGGTGTGTCCCTGGGGCCCCTGCTGGTCCTCTGGCAAAGCCCAGGCTGGCTGGGCTCCTGGGAGGTCTGAAGGTGATCCACAGAAGTCCCACGGGGTGTTTTAGCAGCATGGATGGGTCTCCAGGCTGGTGCTTTCCAGGTGTTTGGGATGCAGCTCTGTGCTCTCCGTGGCTGTGGTGAGTCTTGTGGAATTTGCTGTTTCTCCATTCGTGGGAAGGTGCAGTAAAGGGACAACTGGCAAGTGTCTGCTTAGGCTGATGTTAGCTGGGGTTGCCTGTCAGCCTGGGAGCAAGAGCTGTGTGTAGGTGTCTTTAAAATACCTGAATCCCATTGCTTTTGAAAATACAGGGGAGATGTTAAGATGTAGTGGAGTGAAACTTGCTGCAAGCAGGCAGGGAAGCACAGGAAGGTGTATGTGTGGAGGAGTTTGTGTGAGCTCTGGTCTGTGGGTAGCTGTTGAAGCTGCCTGGGTGCTGTCTTGAGAAATCCTTTCTATTTTTGCTGCTAGAGGTGCGAGGCTGTGGCAAGGCTCTCCATGCTCTCTTTGTTGCAGGAGGTAGAATGGTGTCCTGGGGGGAACAGGAGTGTTATTTTGAAGTCTGCTTTAACTCATTCCCTCTGGAGCTGGGTGTGTGCTTGTTGCAGACCATGCTGTAGTTGATCCATGTAAGAAATGTCTAACGTGCACCTTGAGAAAGCTTTAGTAGAAGGGTGAAGTGGCCTAACTGCAAGATGCTAAACTACAGGATGCTTCTGAGGAATGTTTATGTTCCTGGCTGGTTTGGGTTTTTTAGTGCTTTGCTTGCATAAGGCATTGGTTTTTCTCTGGAATAGCTGCAGAGCCTGTGTATATTCTCCTGGCTTCCTGAGCAAGTGGTTTCACTAGAGACCCCTGTGAGCCACCACTTGTGATGCTGCTGGTTTGTCTGTAAAATAAGAGGTGTCTGAGTAGTTGAGAAACTTTGTTGAGATGGCTGCTCCTGGAATCCTCCATCCCAGGTTTCAGTTTTGTTCAGGGATGGAGGGCAGGGGCTGAGCCTGGCCCTTGGCTCTGTGGAACAGCAGCGTGGGGTTTGTGGAAGAATGGCAGGTCAAGTACTGGGTGGTAATCCCAAAAAGGGAACTCTTAGAAATGAAGAAGTTCTCCAGATGAAGAAGTTGTGGGGGAAAGCTAGTGATAACACTGATTGACTTCAGTCTGTGGCAGCCTTTTCATCTTGACTATGTGACTGCACTATTGTCTTTGGGATTTTTTTAGGTAGTTTGGGGTATTTTTTATGGAGTATCTATATTGGAGCAGGATGGAGTCAGAAAAACCTTTATGGGTGAGGGAAATATTGTTTGGAGTGGGCATTATGGAATGCAGAAAGAGGGAGGACTACCTCAAAAAAGCCCAAACTAAGCCTTAATTTGGAAAGGCATCTTGCCCTGTGATGGTCAGGGACTGCTAATTGCTGTTCTGCTCACCAGCACGGATGGAGCACGGGCTGGTGGCTGTTGGTGGATGCCCAGGTCACTGCTGATGGGTGCCAGCTTTGCAAGGGCTGTGCTAAACTCTCTGCTCTTAAACCTCAGTGCCTGGTAGACGTTAGCAATAGCCTGGCTTCATGTGAAATGGGGTCTAAGCCAGGGCTTAATCTCTTCTGCTCGGGGCTGTACCCTTGCCAAGGAGTGAGGAACACCCAGTGAATGGGGCCAGCTGAAATGTGGCTCTCAGCTGGGAGGCTGCTGGGGGACCCCTCTGATCAAGACCACTTACTGAGGCTGTTTCCACTCAAATTAGGAGAGGCTGACAGGGCCTGTGGATGATACAGCCCTTAGCACCTCAGCTGTTGAATGGCAGTGCCTGTTCCAGGCAATTTGTACTTATCTGATCCCTTGAAGTGCAAAAGTTGGAAGAAGGAAGATGAAGGGACAGAGGCTCAGCCCAGGACCTGGGGGTTTGATTTCCCTGTCCTGGCTGCCAGCATTTTGACAGGGAGCCAGGAATGCTGTGGGCTGGGAAGTGTTTTTGTTTCGCTTCACCACGTCTGTGCAGCCAAGTCCTGATCGGGGTTGTGTCCAGGGAGGGGGAGTGGGAGCTCTGTCCTGAACACCTCTGTGGCACTGCTACAGCAAAAGGGTCCTTCCTGGTAGTTTTAACAGAGGTAAAGATGCTGGATGGTTAGGGTTTGGTTTTTTTTCTGTTAAAAAGCTTGGGTTTTTTTTAGCAACACAAACTGATTTGCTGGTTAGAGCTGTAAGTGGTACAAAATGGGGCTGTGCTTAAGCTTTCCAGTGCCAAGTGTCTCCAAAATCTGCTGCTTCCAGCTCATCTAGGTAAAAATACATCAGGGATGAACATGTCCCACTGCCTGCATCCTTTCCTACAGCCTAGATGTATGAATGTTGCTAATGTGTTATCATTTAAGGGTCTAATTTCTATTCACATGCGACTCTTCAGCTCTCATCTATAAATAATCCATCTTAAATTGTGACTAGCAAACTGAAGTTGTCTGTCTGTGGGTATTTTTGGTTAGAGGAGCCCTCTTTGGCTTGCTTGTCTTCCTTACCAGTTTATGTATCTTGACATGTCATTTCCTTCATGGTCTTCCTGCCCTCCCCAAATGGATTTGCATATGGGTAATTAAAACCAAAAGGAGGCAAATCCCCAACATAAATGTCTTTCACATTGGGTAAGACATGACTTTGGGGGGAAAAACGGCTGATGTAGGCTGTAATTAAACATCACAAACTACCTGGGCACAAAGTGAAACCTGCTCTGCAGCTCCAGCCTCTCTCCCATCTCATCCTCTCTTCCTAAATGCTCTGCTGTACCTGCTGCCCTTTCTTGAGTCCCCTCTCAGAAGAGCAGGAGGGAACCGTAGTGACCAAACGAGCCAGGAATATGCATTTTTGCAGCAAGTTGCTTCAGGATGTTGATTTAGTCAGCAAGCCCATCCTCCTCCAGCAGCAGTCAGTGCAGCCCACTCTGGCTGAGCACTTGCCTTACTTCACACCGTTGAGTTAATCCCAGGTTGCTCTGCTGGATGCAAAGAAATCAGTTGTAATTTTAAGGTAGCTCCTAAGGGGAATGTAACTTGAAATCCTTGGGTCGCAACAAGTCCTGGTTCTAGCTTTTTTTGGTCAGTGTTGGTTCTGGTTATTTATAACAGATTGATTTATTCTTTATTAGGATTGAAAGGGTTTTATTGGGACGTAGAGATTTTTATTAGGCTTGTGCACGCATTGATTTATCCAGTTGTTGCACAGATCCCCCAGAAGGTGCTCACATTTCGTGCAGGCAGTTTAACTATATATTCTGTAATGTTGTGGTACCACTCCTTAAATAGATTGACCTTTTGGTTCCAGTTCTTCTCTCTTCTGCCAAAATAATTTCCTCCTTATTCTGGTTCACATTATCAAATTGTGAAGCCATTAGTTCTGGTTCTTGGTACGGGTGCTGCTCTCCAAACCTGGGCTTAAGGAAACTGGTGATTATTTGCACAGCCTGAGGCAAAGTACCAGGAAAAAAAGGAGATACAGGATTGAATAGTCCTGTCAGTGAGAAATGAGTGTTTTTAAATGGTTTTGGTTTTAGTTTGATCGTGGCAATGTGTGCTGGGGAGCTCAGGGTTGGTGTCTGTGTGACAAGGACAAGGCAGGCTGTGAATGCTCTTAGGAAAATGCAGTGGTGCTGGTTACTCTAATGAGGGGCTGGAGCAATCCACTAAATATCTGCTTTCTCCTCAGGAGGAATTAAATTGATTGCATATTTGTAGAAATTGTGGTTAATATTTTATTATTTTTTTCTTTCCAATCCAGAATTGTTAGGTAAAAACAAAAATCTACTTGAAAATGTTAGTGTTATTTCAAACAGACTTAAAGGAACTTATTAAGCATGAATTCTTGATGCCCTTATCCCTGCTATGTACAGACAGACAACCCAAATGAGCAAATGGTCTTGCAGGAACCTGGCTTGCTCTTGCTCTGGGTGGTTGACTTGCAGTTGGAGTGATGTCAGAGAAGGAGCAGTGTTGCTCCTGGTGTCCCACTCCTCTGCAGCTCATGGCAGTGTGGAAGAGCTTGTGGAAACACTGAGGCTGCTGGGATCTAAGGTATCCCTGTGGTATATTTAAAAACAAGCAAACAAACAAACAAAAACCACTAAAACCAAAACAAAACCTCTGTGTGTGTGTGTTTTTTTTTTTTTTCTGCATGGCAATAACTCAGTTCTAAAATTGTTAGTGACAGTTCAAGAAATAGTCTCAGTGTTTGCTTAACACAGTTGTGTTTTGCCATCTGATGTCAGACCCTCCCAAACCAGGCTTTTTGCAGATATTCACCTACTGAGCTGTAGTTGCTAACCCAGAAGCACAAATGCTTGCAGTAGATTCAGTGTTGGTGCTCGTTGTGCTGAGGGATGCTCGAGGCATTGCTGCTGGTGGGGCAGGAGGAAGAAATCTGGAGTGGGAAGGTGGCAAAAAAGAGTTGAAAAACTGGCTAGATCCCTGTAACAGTTGTAATAGTATATGAAATACTGGCTCACGCTGAATGAGGAGATAATCTTGGCATAATTGAGCAAAGAATATGACTCTTAAAAACGTGTGGCTTTTCTTTAGATTTCCTCTTAATACACTAAATAATCTTGGGCTTTGACATTTTAATTGTACAGCCCAGATGTGAAAACTTTCCACCAGATTCTGGCAGGAATCCAAGCAAACGGTTTCAAAGAAGTTTTAAAAGGGGCTCAAAAAAGTGTTTCTTGCACTTGTAAATCCTATTGTTTCAGAGTTTATCAGCTAATATTGAACTCTCTGAGCTTTATAAAAAGCAGGATGAAAGGGTTGCGAGCGATGGTGTGGAGGAGATGTGATCGAGGCACTTCTTCTTGGGCATAAAGTGGTGTATTTGATGCTGAAGAAGTAGGAAGCTCTGGACATGTGTTGGGTTTTGTAAGGTTGGAGGATGGCAGAGATCAGATGTCAGAGCTCAGAACTGCCCTGGGTGCTCCAGTTCTAGCGTGGCTGCACTGGATTTTATTCAGTGGTACTTTCTTGCAGGGGGCAGAGACTCTTTCCATCTCTTTAGCAAGTAATACTGGACTTGATTCCTTTTGCATCCACTCTGTTGCCAGGAAAGACAGGAAACATACCTGAAATCTACTGAATATGCATAAAATCAATTGCATAGGGTTTGGGAATTCCTTTGAATAGGTCTGCTGTAATGGACAAGCTCCTTGAGAGGAGCCAGCCCAGCCCTGAAGCGATCTTCCCTGTGTCTGGAGCATGTCTGGGGAGCTGGAGGGGGCTCGTGTGGCTTGTTCCTCCCTTAAAAGCAGCATCCTGGCTTTGGGTGGATGTGATGGGGCCCTGCCTTGGTAGGGGCCTCTGCTTTGGGACATGAAAATGGGAGTTTTGGTTCAATTCATGGGTTGGTTTTACAGGTTTCTGTGCTGGATGCTTTTGATGTTGAAAGCTTTATAGGACAGTGGCTTCTGACCCTGGTGGGGCAGAGGAGGAGCCCTCTGTTCACATCGTGATTGGCAGCCAAGCATTGGCATGTTTGTCAGAGCTTTGAGGCCAATACCTTGGTGTGCAGAGCTGCTGAGGGCTGTGGTAATGGCAGGAGGCAGCTTTGTCCCCCAGCATCTCCCATCCTTCCTGTGCTGGGACAGGCACAGCCATGGCACTTGGTACCTCCTGCACGGTGCCTGGGTGGTGGGATGGAAAGCATCCCCTGCTTGGGGGCCCACCTCACTTCCCAAAGGGGCTGTTAGCATTTGGTCCATTCAGATTGAAGCAGAGTGGTGGTGATTGGTCTCATCTCTTGGTGGGATGCTGACATCAAGCTAAGCAAAGCCAAGACATTTGCACTCTGCTGGATTGCCTGTCGTGTGATGCCTCTGGAGCACAATGTCAAACCTGTTCAGTAGCTCCTGGGAGGATTGTAGTGGTCCATGGACAGAGCTTTTGTTGTTTAAGTATCTTCCCCTGTCCCAGTGGAGGCTGGAAAACCAGTGAGGAAAGATGGAGAACATGCAGCCTTTGCAATTGGACTGATAAAGCCCAGAAAATGCAGAATTCAGAAAATTCAAGTGCAGATCAAACCCACCCAGGCATCTTTCCCTTGCCAGAAAGAGTTTGAACCAAGGAATGAGTTAAATCTACAGAAAGAGGGATGGGTGAGTACAGGGGGGCCCCAGAGAGGCTGTAAATGAAATGACCATGTGGAACATGAACACTGGAGTAAATCTCAAGGAGGACTGGGGTGTGGAATGGCCACTGCTGTAGGGGAAAGGGGCTGGAGCTAATGGTGGCTTAAATACTGAAGTCAAGAACCGTTGCTGGGAGTCTAGTGGGGGAGAGAGAACAGGGATAACGTTGAGTTTGCAGACTTCTAGCAGCATCGTGGCCTGCCCATGGTGGTTCTCCACTGTCATTGTGCCATGCAGGAGCTCAGCATATCCCCTTAGAGGGCACTTGGGCCAGCATTGCCAGTGAGGGAGGCAGAAGCTCTACCAATGCTGTTTAGCTTCTCTGTTTCTGCTCTGTACCATGCAGTTTTCCTTTGGTGCCAGTGAAATTTCAAAAATTGGGGGTGGTTTTGTGGATTGCTGGGCTCTTCCACAGAGCTCAAACATGTGAGGTCCCAGCGAGGCATCTCTGGTGCTTTGCTGATGTCTCAGATTTCCATTAGCTTGGAATTGCTCTTAGTGCACTAATTGTATTTCCCCCCACCCTTCTTTTTTTTAATTTGCCTGCAGTAAAACGTATGTTTTTTTACAAATGCTGTTTGTTATTTAGCTCTGGCTTCACAGAATGCCTGTGAAGACTGGTCTCCATGAGAATCAGTTGCAGATAGTTTTCATTGCAAACAGAATCCTGCAGCACATACATGTGCAGCTGGGTTGGCTTCTCCTTGGAGCATGTGTAATGGTTTCTAGATGCAAAAGAAAGTCTGAGATGAAATAGATCATGACATGACATTTTCAAAGTTTATGAAACAATAAAACACAATAATCATGGTTAAAATTTGATAAATATGTGGTGGTGTTTTTCTAGCACAGAATACAGTTCTGCAATAAACCCTAATTAATACAGTCTGTGGTAAACAGATTAATTCCTTTTTAAAATCAAACTTTCCATGCCCTGAACTGAGACAAACATGCATTTTAGCAGCCAGGGTAGTGAAATCTTTCTGCTTTTTTTTTTTTTTTCTCAATTGTTATTATATTTTAGTGTATGCCTTGAGCAAGGACTAAAAAAAAGGCTCAGAAGCTGCCCGGGGTGGTGTCGGGCTCTGTCTGTGCACACACAAGCCCCTTTCTGTCTTGCGTGGAACACGTCTGCCTCCATGGGACTCTGTGGGTTTGTTTTTTCATGCCAGGAGTGATTTCTTTGCCAGCTCTGATGCATTTTCTCCAGCAGGGACAGTTTCATGCCCTCCTCTTTCCCCTGAGCTGAAGCGTGTGGCTGTGGGAAGGGCGAGCAAGGTGCTGGGAAGAGTTTGAGCTGAACTTGGTGTTGAGTTCATCTGGGAAGATGCACATTTCTCTCCCACCCCCTGTAGAGAAATGCAGTTAGAATTCATTACCTTGGTGAGGCATCCTGTGGTGAATCAGGATTTTGGACCATCAGTGTGTGGTGGTGCCTGTCAGGAGACCCACGTTTCAGGAGCAGAACATTGGCCTCCCCAGGTCTGACTGTCCAAGGCCACTTGTGCATCAACACAATGTTTCCTGGGTGACTACATCTGAAATTGCTGTTATCTCAAACCTTTAATTTTTTGAAAGCTGGAAGATTGCCTCAGTTTTCTGTGTTGGTGAAATGAACTTCAGCCTTGCTGGATATACCAAATCAGCTCTCCTCTGAAAATGCACTTTTTCACCTCTGTCCAGCTGTGGTTTTCCTAATATGTGTTTCTGAAACAGACCTGACTGCCAAGGAAAACATTAACTCTTCCACTTGCTGGGAAGAGAGGATTAAATTCTGCTTCCTGATGAGATGGTGGTTGGATTTCACACAGGTAGTTTAGACCTAATAAAATTCCATCCTGGGGTTTGCAAAAGAGAGATTTCTATATTGACACTGACTTGTGGCTTGGAGAGTGTGTTCCTTGGCTTTGATCAGGCAGATTTTGTTTCACTGGAGCAGGGTTGCCCAACCTCCTATACCACCAGCATAAGAAGCCTCTCCTGCAACTTCTGCTCTGGCCTCTGGAGATGCTCTGCTGTAAAATGCTGCTAAAAAATGAAGTTCATAAGGTGAATGAAAACTTTATAGAATTAGTTGGAGAATGTGTTTATCAAAGGTTTGTGCTAGGGCAGCTTGTATTGGGGTTATTGAAAGAAGCAGTAGTGATTGTGTTCCATCTTCTACGGGGTGGCAGCGCCTGGGCTGCAACTCTTGGAAAAAGCCAGACACAAAGTACAGTTGAGCATGGTGGGGTCTCTTCCCCAGCACAGCAAGCTTGGGGGAGTTTAATAATGATGTCCCAGGGGCTGTGTGTGCAGCAGCAGTGGCTGGTGACCTGCAGCCAGACGCCCCAGCAGCCTGACAGGCAGCTGATGCTTGCTATGGAAAGCCAAAGGCAAGATCCCCACTGGGAGCAGGGGTTGGAAATAACAATTTAAGCAAACGTCCCTGTGAAGTTGAGCTTACTGGTGCATGAGCCTGTGGGCAGAGCTGGCTTTGAGCTCTCTCTGCTCCATAGTTGTAATTAAGAAACTGTCCCAAGAGCATGGGATTTGCTGTAGGGGAATTCCAGGTAGCTGTGGGTTTGAAGAAGAGAGCATGAATCTTTGCATTCAAAGATGTCTTTGTTAGTGTAGGATATATGACTCAAAACCTGATAATGTGCCACTGAACGTTTCCAAAGTGAATATATCCATGCCTTGTTTACTGAACTAATTGAGTTTATCATGGCCACAATATTTACAGCTGCCCCTGGAATCCTTCAGACAGACATTAATGTGTTTTCACATACCTAAAAATTTAAAACCTAATTGTTTATTGTGCACTTAACCATAAAGAATTGTGCTGGACTCTGTTTTCACAGTGATGCTTATAGACAACACAAGCATTTCTGCTGTAAATACTGTCACTGGTACAGCACTCCTTAGGCTGGACTGATTTCACTGCCTTTAAAAACCAGCAGCTTCCTGCAGCCCCTTACCTAGGGTTGTGTTGGAGTGGTGTGTGTATAGTGCCTGGGCATCCATACATATGTGCATAGCTATATTAAAAAATAATACATGCTTTCCCTCTAGAGAGGGTGATGCTTGAGGCAGGCTGATTTCAGTAACAGGAGAGGATCACTGGCTGGGTGTGTGCATAAAAAGTGTATTTCAACAGGGGTATAAACCCAGCAAGAAGGTTTTGCTTCCTTACTGCTGCCTTTTTTTGTTGTTGTTTGTTTGTTTAAAAAAAGCATCCACAGCATCAGAGATGTAATAACCTGTAAATGGGATGGGTGGGCATCCAGGTCTGCTGTGTGTCCTTTCAAAATAGTCCTGAATGTTTGAGTCTGTCTGAGCTGATGTGTTTTGGTATTTGTAATTGGGAGCATAGGATCAAATGCTCCTTAAATATCTGCATGATAAAGGCTTTGGCCACAGGTGGGTTGCCCCCATATTGGACTTTGGGAGGGCTCAGTGGGGTCTTACAACCAGGAGGGGTTTGCTGATTTAGGATCTCTCTCTCCATATGATTATCCCCTGAACCACCAAGGCTGAAGCAAAAAGCCATCATCTGGGTTGTTAGGACTGATGCAGGAACACACCGAGACATGTAAATGTCAAATTAAGATGGTTTATAAGCACTTATCTCCAGGAAGCAACAGGTAGTGGGAAATCCAGTGAGTGAATAATTTTGCTGCCTTTTTTTGGTTTCCAGTTTGGTTTTGTTGGTTTTTTTTGTTTTTTTTTTTTCTGAGCACCAAGAGGCATTCAACTAACTCTGACCTGAGTTAAATGAATGCTTTAATTAATGTGTGTCTGTTGCTTAACCATGGGGAAAATCACTTGGAAAAAGGTTTGGGGTTGTTTGGAAAACTCTAAATGGCCTGAATAGTTTCAGCCTGAAAACATCCCTGTTTACATTAACACAGCTCCTATTTCCTCAGCCCCCTGTTTCTTCTCTTTAGTAAGCACAGTACTGGAGAGGGAATTTGGTAACTTGGAAATGAAATAGGTGACAGTGGAGGTCTTTTACCCACTGGGACAAAGCAGCCCTGGATTTCTTGATGGAAGGGGTGATGGTGTTGGGGCTGCATGAGCAATGCACCAGCAGGTCAGCCCTGCATCTGTCTGTCCTGGTGTATTCGTGGGGCTGGTGGCAATGCACGATACTGCTTAGGGCTTTGGGAGTCAGGCTGACCTGAGACAGCAGAAATTCTGCCAAGAAGTTAACACCTTGCTCCTAAAATCATGTTAGGAGTTTTCATGCATCCAGCTGCAAAGCAGGTGGAGTTGTTTTAGATGCACGAAAGTGCCTTTGATCCTTGGGAAAGTTTATTTGTGGCAAGTGTTCCTTCCTTCCCTCAAAAGTCAGTTGTTGCAAATTTGCAACACAAAATGTCTTATCCAGCCTTAAACAGCACCCTTTGTACTGCTCAGAGCAGCTGCTGCTGCAGGAGCTCCTGCTGGACACTGGTGTCTGCTCTCCTTTTTAATGTCAAAGCAATTGGGGTAACTTAAATACTCATCTTCCTGCTGCAGTCCCTGGAGCTCTGCCTGGCCCCTGGGCAAGGAGGTGCTGGGGCTGCTTTTGGTATGGTGAGTTGGGACCTTGCAGCCTTGGGTCAGCACTTGGTGGGCACAGGTTGTTCTGGAGAAGGAATGCAAGAAGTCTGATGTTTCCCAGGTCTACAGATGTCCTGCAGACATGTGTCTGGCCTCAGTGAAGGTGGCTCCAGTCCTAAAGGAAATCTTGAGAGAAAGATAAAGGGTTGCATTGTCCTATGAAGAGTGACTTGAAAAAGGAGGTGGGGGAAGACTCACCATTGTCCTCTTGTATGCCTTGAACTTCCATACCTGAAGTGAAGTTTTGCAAGTGTTAAAGTGATGGTCATATTTGGGGGAGATGCTGTAATGTTTGTATTGAGGGGAGCAGTATAATTGTCCAACCAGAGTCCTTTTTCTACCTATATTTTTGTAATCAAGAGATGAATACCAAAGTTATTTTATACATGGGAAGAGACTACTCCTTTTGAGTCGTTTTTAGTAAAGAGAAGATTGTTTAAGTAACTCTTCATAGTGATTAGTTATGAGTTTTCAGGCTGAATCAATAGCAGATGTTACTTCTGAATGACCTTTATGAAATGTGTATGTTTTCATGCTAGGCTGACTCTTCAGGGTACCCTTGAGGTAAATCAGATGTCTTTAAAAACCCTGACCAGTGGTGTGCCAGAATGCCATGAGTTTATGAAATAAATGACAGACAGCTCTGCTGGCCAGAGCAGCTTGGGATCTGATGTTGTACTCTTGGAGCCAACAAACATCAGGAAGTGGTTTTCATACAGGTTTTCATACTAATTGAGTTATACATGGAAAAAACTAACATGATACAGAATCAACTTCATTTTTATAGAGCAACAGCAGGAAAAAAAACTGATGAGAGGTTATCTCTGTGGTTCATTTTAGAAACTGTTAATTTAGAAAGTGGGAAGACTATTTCTGACATTACTTCATGTAGTTGGCTGTCTGCTCATTAATAGGTTTATAGCTTTTTTGGCAGTGCAATTAGCAGACATCCATGCGAATGGGAAGATCGGATCTTTGTTTAGATTACAACCTAACAATCTGTCCCTTGTCAAAAGAATTAGTCTGATTTATGGAGTTATTCTTCAGGTTTTTTTGATGCCCCTGACTAGCGATGCCAACTTGGCAGCTCTGGAATTCAGTGTCATCATCATCTACAGCAGAAATACAGAGTTGTGATGCTGGAGTTTGGTTAACCTGCCTTGTAAAAAACATGTTTGAATGTGGATAATCAGCAAACAGGCATCTCAGAATTCTCCCATTTGGTGTGTGAGCACCTTGTCTTTTTGGTAAGACCACTCTGTCCTCACTGTGCTTGCCAGCAGCAGTTATCACACCGAGGTTTTTGTTCATGAGTGAGATCTCGTGATGTGTTGCCCTCAAACAGCAGGTAGCTGAGTTGTAATCAGTGTTTCAAATTTCATCAATTTTCTGTATCAGTTGTGAGACTTTGTGTTGACTTGCAAAATTTACTTGCAGTTGCAGGTAATTCTGAATGTGTTCTTTTGAATAATATAAAGATTTGAGTTAAATCTTCGTTTGCAGCTTAACTCCTTTTCTCCCATCTCTAGAATGCTGTTGAACAAAAAGCATTTAGAATCCTTAGCAGAGGGAGATGTTTCCTGGTGAGTGGTTTTTCCCTGTTAGGAAAACATCCAGATGAACTGTAAAAGCATGGGTGAAATCTCAGGTCCATTTTCCCTGGAATGACCCACTTTGGTGATGAACACTGAACATACTACAGCGTGATACCAACTGATCCCATGTGCAGCATCCATACCTGTGTGTGGCTCACTGGCAGTGAGAAATTTTCCAGCTGCATTTGTTTTTCTTGGCTGTTTGGTATGTTAACTTGCACCAGGCCATGGTCTTTGTGGAGTTAGAAAGCTCAGGTCATATCCCAACATCACACAAGGCACTTAAATCTTACCTGGGGTGGAAGGAAGAAGGAAAGTAAATCCAAGTCAGTCCCATGAGGTAACTTTTCTGCCAACTCATTAGTCTTGGCATGATGGACTGAGCTGCTTTGTGTGAACATGGAAATGCAGATACAGTGAAACCCCACCAGGATATTTCTGAACCTGAAAAAAAAGACAATGGAGTCATCTTAACAGTTACTAAAGCCTTCAGTGTGATTGGTAATTATGGTGAATCATCTTCAAGCCCTGGAATTGGTATGCAGAGTGTGGGTGTGTGCTTTGGGAGAGGTGAGGTATGTCTTGTTATTTTTTCTTTTGAAGCAGCCTGACATGTGCAGTGTTAAATGTAGCACCCAGAAACCTCAGTGATGGCAGGCTGTGTCTCACCTCCTGCTTTATGCTGCCTGCTGGCCAGCTTGCTTTTCCTTTGTCCCTTGCTAGGCACATCAAGCTTGTAATATCAAAATCCATTTTTAAAACTCAGTTTTAGCCCAGTG
Organism: Merops nubicus; assembly: GCF_000691845.1. Classification (NCBI taxonomy): domain Eukaryota; kingdom Metazoa; phylum Chordata; class Aves; order Coraciiformes; family Meropidae; genus Merops; species Merops nubicus. Next base: position 53,536 of record NW_008580644.1, on the reverse strand, counting down.
TCTGTGGCAAAAATAAAAAAAAAAATTGTGCTACAAGTGGGACTAAATGGAAAAAGAGTTTTTAAAGCACAGTGAATTCTGTTGTTATTTTCAGTCTTGATCTCTCTCTGTCCTGGTTGTGAGAAGTTGTGAACCATGGAGTAAGTTGTGCTGTTGTGAATGCAAGATTTAGAAGTCAGTGGGAGATGCACAAGATACTTGGGTTTGACTCTGTTGCTTGCAGGTTTTTGTGTTCTATTCTACATGTAGCTTGGAAAAAGGCATTTTTCACATCACACTTTTGGGTAAGCATAGCAATGTGACTTTCATATCTACTTCAGGTAACTTAAAGGCCCCATGCCTCATGATGCAAGACCTGCTTCATGGGATGTAAAGTGGATGCAGGTGTTTTCCAGTAATTTGAATTTCTTAAGGGATTTTCTTAATGGATCAAGTGAATTAAGTGAGCATCTTTTTTCAGACCCAAGGTGAAAATTGCATCCTTTTGAAGTGGCCATTGTAAGCTAAGACAGAACCCTTTGCTGGGACAGAACACCTTGTTGGGTGTGGATTCATATATTGCCTAGTTAGAACTTGGGAGATTCCTCCAAGTTAACTGAAACTTCACAAATTGGCCATGTGCTCAGTGACACAAAATCAGCACTTGAGACTTGATTCCACTGTAGCTGTAGCCAGCTTGCTCTGTAACCTGTTTGGTTATTAATATTAATCACCCTGCTATGAAATGTTCTATATCTTTTTCTCAGTTTTCTCAGATCAGATCAGGGGGCTGCTGTTGTGTGTTGTCCATGTGCAGCACGGGAAGAAGCTGGTGGGAGGGAGTGGCTGCTGCTGGTGCTGAGCCCCTTCTTGGAGATGCACCAGTTTTATCCTGGCAGCATCTAGTTTTGCCTGTTACTTGGCACACTCTTTTTTATTTTTATGTAGTGTTTCCCTCCTGAGTTTTACTGCTTAAGTGTATAATATTACCTGAGCTTTTGCTTAACAAGTCTGAAAGACTGGAAACATTTCATGAATATGGAAAGTCAGGGCTGTGTTGAAGCTGCAGCGTGAGGGTAGCACCTTCCCTTCTCACAGATGTGCACTTCACATCCTCTTGGTAGGGGCTTTTTATTTCTTCTAATGCTGTGGTGTCAGTTTGGCAAAGAAGAAATACTTTTTTTGGTTTTTTTTGAGCTGATGTACCTTCTTATGGGAAGGCTTTGGGATGATCTTGAGGGGCTGGGACTCTTTTCTTGATATCTACAACTGTGAAACTGAGTCTGGACCCCCAGGTCTGTCTTTAAGTAACTGTTCTTTGTGCACTTGACTAAAACTGAGGGATAACGTAGAAACTCTTAAAGCTTTGGTGACATGAGCAACACATTTGGTCCAGCTCTAAGCAGGAGATACAGGCATAGAAATCATCATATTCTGGCTTGGTAAGGTCAGCAGATGGAATAAGGTCTCCAAAACAAGCAAGACAAGGCAGTCCTGAATGGGATTACAGCAACATGAACTGATGTGTTGTAGTAAGAGCTGTTCCCTACAAAGTCTCCCACTTGGGTGGAATGATGAGCATCCCAAAAGTGCTGTTAAATGTCCTTTTATTGGTTTGGTTAAAACTCTTGTAGCTGTCATAGAGTGGCAAAAACGCTTGAGGAGTGAGCAACCACTTTACAGCAATAAAATCTCAGAGCAGGCCTGTCCCTTTGGATGGGCACAGGCTGCACGCTCGCCAAAGGGCAGGGGCCTTTGAAGCACGTTAAATTGGGCTCTTAAGAAAAGGCTGCAAAATAGTTTGTTACCCCAGGAAAAAAATCTGTCTGAACTTTTTGAGCTGCTATTGTCTTTTCCTAGGAGAACCCTGAGCCGCAGAAACATCAGTGCGAAGGGGTGGCTGGAGGGGGCTCCTGTGCAGAAGGGTTTGATCAACATCCCCCTTGATTTGGGGGTCTCCAAACTGGGTCCAGCCCCACCTCTGCAGCCATACCAGCCCTGGTGGTGGGGGATAGTGCCTCTTTCAATCAGCTGCCCACACGATGCCGTTGAGTAATGGAAACCAATAAATCTGCAGCGTGTAGGGTGTCTTCCTCCAGCCAGCCCCACCCTGGGTCAGGATGTTGGTTTGTAAGGCTAAGCCTCACTGTCAAAGGACATGACATTTAACAGTCTGCACTGTAAAATCCATCATCTGTGTTTGGACATCCTCAAATGCCAGTGGGAGAATACAAAGGTCACCCATTAGGCTTGCACATGTCTGGCTGTGTGGGCCTCCATGCTGGAGAGCCTTACTCTTTTTTTTTGGGGGGGGACCCTTTTTTTTTGGCATATTAAACTGTTGAAGCTGTGACACACACACACTAGCCACTGTTTTTTATATTGTGATAAGCCACAGCAGTTCAATTCTCTTGTGAAAAGCATTTTTTAAGTGTGTTTAGGCTGAAGGAACATTTATAACTGCTTGATGTGGTCTGATTATGAATATCATGTGTTGAAAACATAGACTACTATTTTTTTTTTAAACACACAACACATGGTGTGGAAGGTGGAAAGCTTTTTTTGTTGTTGTTCTTCTCCTCCCCAACATATAGAGGGAAAACTTAGTCTGATGCTTGTTGTGACTCTGGAAGTTCACTTTAGGTAGCTGTTTGGAAGTTTCCTTCTCACTGACTTTTAGAAGCCTTCACAGAAAAACTGGATGCTGCTTCATGAAGCTGCATGCATGAACCATCAAGACAAAACAAGTGGGGAAACAGTACTGATTATTCTGCTAAATTTGGACTTTGAAGTGAATATTTGTGGTGTACAAGTCTCTGCTTTTGTCACACCAAATGTTCTGTACATCTGCCCATTTTCCTCACAGGATCCACCTCAGTGTGCTGGTCCAGTTGCACAGAAAGCAGCACCTTGGGTAACTTGTCTGGTGGTTTATAATGGTAACCACCTTCTACATATTATGGAATTTGTTATACAAGAGTATGTGTTTTTGCAAGGGTATGCATTTTTGGAAGAGGGAATAAGCAGAGAGGGATGTATGTCTCAAGGTATTCAGCTTGTGAAAAGATGGTAGCTGGTGTGGGTGGCCTGGAGCATGTTGGCAGAGGGAGGAGAGGACATTGGCTGTGGTTTGGCTTTATTGCAATATTACTATATTGCTTTGGTTTACAGAAGAGTAAATCCAACACAACTCCTTCAGGACCTGTGAATTTATAGAAACATAGCATAGTTTGGCTTAGAAAAGACCTTTAAGGTTGAGTCCAAGCATTAACCTCTGCCAGGTCCACTGTTAAGCCATGTCCCTCAGCACCATATCTGCATGTCTGTTAAACATGTCCAGGGGTGATGGTTCAACCACTTCCCTGGGCAGCCTGTTCCGCGATTTGGTGAGGAATTGTTTTCCTACTACCCAACTTAATCCCCCTGGTGCAAGGTGAGGTAATTTCCTATTGCCCTGTTACCTGGAAGAAGAGACCAGGACCCACCTCTCTACAGCCTCCTTTCCAGGAGTGTTGAGAGTGAGGAGGTTTCCTCTGAGCCTCCTTTTCTGCAGGCTGAACAACCCCAGTGTCCTCAGCTGCTCCTCCTAAGACTTTACGCCCTTCACCAGCTTCGTTGCCCTTTTATGGACCTGCTCCAGCACTTCAATGTCTTTCTTGTACTGAGGTGCCCAAAATTTGTGTGGCTATAATTGCGAGTGGAGTTAGATCTGCTCTGCTGAATCCATGCTGTCTACCTGAAGAACAGGAGAACAGTCCTGTGAAGCTTTGGTGGTGCTAAGCTAGTTCCATGGTGAGGTCTGTACTCAGATATTTTTTCACTTCAAAGACAATCTGATTTTTCTATGAGCAGGTAAGATTTTTGCAAAAGCCAACACATCAGTAAATTGCATGGAGAAGCTGGTAGGTAATTCAAAACGCTGGCACCACTTTTGGTTTCTGAAGCTATTTTAATAGTATAAAAACGTTTTGATTAACACAATCTCTGATCTTCAGATAGTTTTGGAAGGGAGCAGGCTTCTGTGGGAAGGGAGCTCTCCCGTGCTGCCTGGGCAGACCACAGAATAAGAGGAATAGTGATTCGCTGGAAAAAGACTCTTGTGATTCACTCATATTCTGTAAACTGATGTGTTCAGGGTTTATTCTTGCTAAAATCCAGAGTGGTAACACCTGGTTTCAGTTTTTGAAGGAGCTTGTTGCTTCCACTGCTCTATCAGTAGAGCATGACATTTTCCGTTACTTTAGGCAAAAGTTTTAGGATGTTTGTTTAACAGATGTACTACTGTGAATTTCTTCCAGTTTCTAAAAATACAAATACTCCATATTCTAGTAGGAGGGGATGTAGAGTGTAACCAGTTTGCACCTGGAAGCACATTTTGCCCTGTAGCTCAACAGTGGGTGGATATTCTTTCTCCAAGGAAAACCCTGAGCCTAAAAAAAAAAAAGGGGAAAAGTCACAAATTGCAGCTATTCCATTGAATATTCCAACCCTGCACACATGGATGGATTTATATCCTCTTTGTGGTTATGATCTGGTCCCTAAAATCTGGCTTAACCTATGCATTACACTTAATTGTACCTTTTTTTTTGGCCTGTAAACATCTGAAACAAGTCACCGTTAGACCTTGCACACGATCTGAGAGAACTTGCCAAACGTGGAGACTCGATGC